>NC_060268.1:49778585-50078585 GCF_021613505.1 Equus quagga
TAATACGGGAATGCACTCCAATAGAAAACCTTTGAGTTTGAACCTCAGCTTATTTCCTACTTGGTATTTGATTTTATATCCTCAAAGCATTATAGCATTGAAAGGACATATATTGGTCCAAAGCTTTTCAGTAGTGCCTGTTGATTGCTACACAATACCAGTGACCCAGTCTTTCCTGGAGCCAATTACAGCCCTCTGCGAACAGAGGTATGGAAAGAGCAATGCCTTATATGACATGTAAAATATAAGTAAGCTGGGATTTTTCTTTTTTTAAAGCAAGATGGGTAACGATTTTATTTTATTTTGGGAGGGGACTGACATACAGGAAGCCTTTCCCTCCTCTATTTTATTTTATTTTTTTAATTTATAAGGTAATTTTTTTATTGCAGTAACATTGCATTGTAACATTACATAGCTTTCAGATGTACATCGTAATATATTTCAAATTCTGTGTAGCTTACATCATGTTCACCACCCAAAAACTAATTATAGTCCATCACCACACGTTAGCCTAATCACCTCTTTTGCCCTCCACCCTCCCTCCTTCCCCTATGGTAACCACCAATCCAATCTCTGTTGCTCTGTGTTTGTTTGTCATTGTTTTTATCTTCTACTTATGAGTGAGATCATATGGTATTTGACTTTCTCCCTCTGAATTATTTCACTTCGCATAATACCCTCAAGGTCCATCCATGTTGTCACAAATAGCCAGATTTCATCATTTCTTATGGCTGAGTAGTATTCTATTGTATAATACACCACATCTTCTTTATCCATTCATCCCTTGATGGGCACCTAGGTTGCTTCTAAGTCTTGGCTATTGTGAATAACGCTGCAATGAACATAGGGGTGCATGTATCTTTACGCATTTGTGTTTTCAAGTTCTTTGGATAAATAGCCAGCAGTGGAATAGCTGGATCATATAGTAGATCTATTAACAAGTTGGAATTTTTGGTGCTTTGCAGAAATGCACAGCAGTCTCTTCATGACCTATTTAGTTAAGTCATAAATCATGGAATACCAAAGAAGATAAGGCACTAAGGAAAAATAGACCTTTGAATATTCTTCTCTGGCGCTTTGTTATATGTGTTTATAGGGGAGTGGAAAAGAGACCCAACTGAGAAACAAGAAATATATTATTGAACTTATAACATAGTCATGGAATTTCTCCTTCCTAAGATGTACTTAGATCAATCAAGACACACTGTGATTCCCACTGCATGGGAGGAGTCACATAGGGAAAAAAAAATCAAGATACTTTAACTTTTCTCCCTCTGCTATGATACTCCAAAACCCTAAGGGAAGTTGGTTGATGGGAAAATGATCCTAATACATGGAGAACCCAAGCCTGCTACTTACAGATGAAGTTAGGAATCACAATGATGAAGTGACATGCTGCTAGTGACAGAAACAGAACTCAAATCTGCAACTTTGAATTTTGAATCAAATTCACAAGCTGTATCTTTCCAAACAGAAGTCTAGTAACATTTAGAGACATGTGTAGCCAAAGTTAATGATTTATTTAAGAAATATTTATTAAGCATCAGCTATATTCAAGGCACAATCCTAGATACTAAGAATATATGAGTTAACAAAACACACATAATCCCTGCCATCATGGTTCTAACACTATAAGGAGGAGTAAGACAATTTAAAATAATTTTTAGCAAACTCCCAAAACAACATATAACTCCAAAATATGATAAGTGCTACAAAGAAAATAAACCAGATTTAATGAAAAAGAATAAACAGCAAGGCCAGATGGAGAGACCTAGATATAATTTAGATAAGTTGGTCAGAGAAGAAATCTCTATAGATATGACATTTAAGCTGAAATGAAAAGAATATATAGCCTTCTTAGAAAACCTGTCTGAAGTATTTTCCTCTAATGGAAAGAGCTGGGAGCAGAGCACTCAAGACAGCACTGGAAAAAAGTCTGTTTTGTTGGAGTTTGTACGAGAAGGCATCTAGTTTGTAGGAAAATACAGGAGCCTGATAACATAGGGCTATGTAGGAAATAATATAGAAAGTAGATTTTATTTTAATTATGATGGTAAAACACTGGAGAGGGGTAACATGATCAAATTTATTTTTTTAAATCTCTCTCTGTGTGCCATGTGAGTGGAATAGATAGACTAGAGGGGCTTTAGAGAAGACAGTCAGGTGGCCATTGAAATAGTCTGTGGAAAAAATGATGGTGATTTTTTGTTGAGTGATGCAGAGAATTGGATTTGAGATATACTTGAATGCAAAATCAATACACCTGGCTGATCAGTTGGATGCAGAAATGGAAATGGAGGAGAACATGATTAATTCTCAGTTGCCAGCTAGAGTAACTGGATGTATGGTGGTGTCAGTGACTGAGACTGAGACTGAGATTGGGAAGACTGAGGAAAATCCAGTGTGGTAGGGCAAAGTAAATGTTCAATTTAAGAAACAATGGCATAATTTGTGAGATGGTCTAGTGCAAACAATAGCTAGGTGATTCAACATGTGAGTGAAGTATTCAGAGAAAGTCTAATCTTGAGTTTTTGTACTGCCATTAAAACAGGGTCTTGAATTTTAATGACTACAGAGGGGACAAAAAAAAGCCTTAGTTCTCGTCAAGATTTGAATAGAGACCCTTTCATAAACACAGAATCCCAAAGGGGATATGCACTCAGTAGTAGGGAAGACAGGGATGGAAAATCTAGAACAAAGGAAGAGATCAGAGAAATTTTCTGTCTCAGCCTAGATTCTGAATGTTGGAGAGAAAAAGGCACCCAAGATCCTTTGGTACCAAAGGCAAGCCATCAGGCAAGTTTAGGTGATTTCATATCATCTACATGGTTAAAAACAAAACAAAATAATACTGTTATCTTGTAAATATTCTTACATTTAATAAATTAATTTAAAGTGCTCCTGAGTTGATAGTACTCCCTGGCATATGGTAGGAAAGAATCCAACTTTACTAGTAATCACAATAAAAATAAATGGTTTAAATTTTTCAGTTAAAATAATTATCAGACTAGATTTTTAAAAATCATCTAGCCACACATCTAAAATATAAATACATAAAAGGGTGAAAATAAAAGTATGGATAAAAGCATAACAGGCAAATACTAAGAAAACAAGTTGAGAAACCTATATTAATATTACATTGTACACACCATTTAAAGCAAAAGGCATCATTAGCAACAAAAAGGTTTATTACATAGTAAAAAGCTTCAAGAAACCAGAAAAATAGCAATTCTAAAGTTGTTTTCCCCTAATAACATAGCTTAAAAGAAAATGAGACAGAATTACAAGGAACAAATAAAAATACTAACATAGTGGGAGATTTTAACACATTAATAAATGATAGATTAAACACAAAGGAAATCGGCATTAATATAGAAAAATTTTAGCAACAAAATCAATAAATTAGATCCAATGGATCTAAATCGAAACATGCACTCAGACATTTGAGAATATATATTTCTTTGAATCATATAAGAAATATATAGAAGACTGACCATGTATCAATTCACAAAATAAATTTCAACAATATGTGATTTCAGCATATAATAGTATATAATATAATAATATAATAAAGGCATCTCAAACCACTGAGGCAGAGGTGGAATTTTTAATAAATGAAGCTAGGGTAACTGTAGCATTTGGAAAAGAATAACTTAGATGTACAGTTTACACTACACATAAGAACAAACTCCAAATGGATCAGAGATTTCAGTGTAAAAATAAGTCTTACAAGTTCTAGAAGAAAACACAAGTAATTTTTTCTAATATTTGTGTGTAGGGAAAGACTTTAGAACTATGACTCAAAAATCCAGAGAAAATGGTTGAAAATTTTGACTAAATAGAATTTTTTTAAGTTTTCGTGGAAAAAAATAACGCATAAACTAACTGACTAATGGAATAAGATAGATAGATAGATAGATAGATAGATAGATAGATAGATAGTTAAAGATAGCTGAGAAGGGACTGCTTTCCTTACAGTAGAATTCTAGTTGAGTAATGTAGAAAGAATGAGAAAAATAGAAAAATTGTGATAGGCAAACATGACAGCAATAATTGTGGCAAGTAAGAATCCTCTATTCATACTGACTCAAATGCATCATCATGAAAGATAAAGAAAGTGAGGAAGTGCCACAGATTGAAAGAAACTAAGGGGGCGTAACAACTAGATGAAATGTGGGATCCTGGATAACTCCCTGGACCAGAAAAAGCACATTAGCAAAAAAGCTTGGAAAATTTGACTGAGGTCATAACTTAGTAAAAAGTATTGGTTCGATGTTAATTTCCTGATTTTGGTCATTGTGCCATGCTTTTTTTTAGATGCTAACCTTAAGGGAAGCTGTGTAACAGTATGCACTTTGTACTCTTTTTGCAACTTTCTGTAAGTCTAAAATTATTTCAAAATAATATGTTAATAAATTGTCTAAAGTAAAAAATAGTAAAAATGTATTCTGAGGTTTACAACATATGTATAAGTAAAATTTAGGACAAAAAGGGCATAAAGAATGGGAGGGAAGAAATAGAAGTATACTTTTATAATGTTCTTATACTATATGTGAAGTGGCAGATTACTTGAAGGTAGACTGTGAAAACTTAGTAATAGCGATAATTAATATATATACAAATACATATCAACATATCTCTACCATATGTATACCCAGTAAACTCTAGAGGAAACACTAAAAAATAAAAAGATACAATTAGAGAGTCATAAAGATAGAAAAGGCAGAAAATAACACCATACTTATACACAGATTATATGATCACCAAAGGGAAGACAACAGAATATATAAGAAAATTATTCAAAATATTAAGAAAGCTTAGCAAGTTTATTAATATAAGATCAACATAGAAAATGTATTTCTAAATACTAGCAAAGAGCATTTTTTTACAGATGATTTTTAAGTAGAGATATTTAGTTTCAGTTCGGGAAATGGCAGTCTCAGTTACTGGACCAAACATCCTGCTGAAAGTAATTAGAAACCTGGAGATATGTATTGTAAACATGATGTTTAATGGCATTAGAAAGCAGTCAAGACAGAGAGGAATTGTGGGGTTAAGGCATAGGAAAGCAAGTAATCACAGAGAGGTGAGCCCTGAATTTGTAGCAATTTTTCTTCTAAAGGCCATTGTTGATTTGACACATCAGCTAGGAGGTTAAGGACAAAGCATATGAAATCGTTAGACTGTAGGGACAAAGATTGGAGTTCAGGATTCAATAAAAAGAGTAAGTCACGGTAAGTCCTGGTAAATCCCCAGGTCCACACCTGGGTGTAATAAGGGTAAAGTGGAAATAAGTCTGTTCTCATAGACCAGAACCATCTCATTGCCTGATTGGATTATGATACTCTATACCCAAATGCCTCCAAGATAGGAAAGTAACTCCACATTACAAGAAGATAATCCAAAGCTTCAAATTAGTTTGATAATTTTTCCTAAACAATGCTCAACACAGACTAGAAAATAATGAGGCCTATGAAATATATGAGGCAATCTAAAACAAAGAGAAAAAATAGACAGTCTAAAGAGGAATTAAGGCAATGGTGTTATTAAGATTCAACTTTTAAAACATGAATAATGTGTTCAAGGAAAGCATATGACAAAAATGGGAATTTCCCACAGAAATGGAAATATGAAAAGAAATCAAATAATTCTAGAAATTAAAGATACAACTTATTCAAAAAAAGAACTGGATTAATTGGACATTGCTGAAGAGACGAATGTTGAATGGAATACAAATTAGAAGAAAATATTTAAAGTTCAGAGACAATAGAATGGGAAATATAGAAAATAAGGTACATGTTAAATGTGCTAAAGAACAATTCCAACATTTTAAATTGGAATCACAGAAGGAGAGAATAGAGAGAATGAAGAAAGTAATATTTGGAGAGATATGAGCTAAGAATTTTCCAAAACTGATGAATGGCACTAAGCCACAGATTCAGGAGGTACTATAACCTCAATAAAGATAAATAGAAAGAAATCCACATCACAGTAAAACTGCAGAAAGTCAAGGGTAAAGATTTCTTACAGGCAGTAAGATAAAAAAGAGAGAATCTTCCAAAAAACAATAGGAAGGACTTACTTTCAACAGAAACAATGGAAACCAGAAGACAATCCATTGATATAAACAAAAAATGCTGAAAAAAAATAACTGCCAAACTAGACTTCTATAATCAGTAAAAATACCATTCAAGAATGAAGGGAAAATTAAAGATGTTTTACAGTAAATAGAACTGAAAGAATGCATCACTAGTAGTCCCAAATTAAAAGGGGCTACAGTGAATATAAAGAAAATCACACCTAATGGAAGGTCAGAAATGCAGGATGGAAAAACAGTGAAAAGGATACATATTGATTGTAGGAAACAACAATCATAATGATAATGATGTCTGGTGTGGATTATATTTAATGAGAATTAAAATGAATATCCTTAATATATAACTTGAGAGATATAAATGGAGTTAAGCATTCTAAATTCTTTGCGTTGTCCACAAAGAATTAAAAATTTTAATCTGTTATACTTTAATGAAACAATGATGCATGGTAATCACTGAAAGAATAGAAATAGAGTATAATTATCTAGCTAACAGAGGAGAAAAGGGGAAATACATTTTTCAAAATGAATACTAAAGAAGGCAAAAAGCAAAGAGAAATTTATATATCATTACAGTAAATGTAAAGGGAATAAGTGTTCCAATGAAAGCAAATTTGTTCTAAAACATATCTCCAGATTTCTAATTGTTGCCTGAGGCTGAGGGTAGAGGAATGGGGTACAGGGGTACATGTTAAGGGGTGATGGAATTTATTCCTTATCTTTAATGTGATGGTAATTATACTGATGTATACACTTGTCAAAATTTTTTTAAATGTATACTTAAAATATACACAATTATTATAATAGTGTTTATTTTTAAAAAATAAAAAGGATAGCAGAGACAGCTTGAATGGATGCCCACTGGCCAAATCTGCAATAATTTGAGCACCAGAATAAATAATGATGATAATAGATGACAACATGTTGATAAAATAGGAATCTATAAGTCCATACTATATAAACAAATGAATAAATAAATAGGATAAGGGGGATCTTTTCCTTGTAGCAGAATATCAACTAAAAAAGTGAAGAAACAATGATAGAAATAGAAAATCACTATTTAGAACCAATATAGCGGTGGTTAATTCAGTCAGGAATCATCAATACATGCCATGGCTGGTGGGTGGATGTTTGATAAGGAACCAGATATTGATACAGTCACAGAGTATTTCCCCACCAAATACCTATAAATTTCAAAGGGAAAATAGTGACATCATTGTGGAGATGGCTGGCGGACTCCAACATGCCCGGGTGATCAAGGTTAACATTACCAGTGTTGAGATCAATGTGTCTCTTGACCTGATGTACCTGAGAAGAGCGCAGCATGATTTTTACCATATTCCTGCCAAGAATGTATGACCTGGGAATGATCGTGAAGACACAATGAAGGAACTTAGATCGAGTGACATCTTAGAGATTGAGAGCCCTGTATTCTATAAAACTCATGAGCCATGAAAGACTGAGAAAGACAAAGGAATTATTCAAAGGAGATTTAAGAAACATCACAACCAAAATCTGTACATGATACTGGATTGGATCAAGGATCAGAGAAAAGAAAGATATACTGTTGGGATAGTTGGTGTGATGTAAATGGGGTCTGTGAGTTGGATGGTGGTGGTGGATTACTGATTTTCTATTTGGGTAATTGTGTTATGAGAAA
This sequence comes from Equus quagga, assembly GCF_021613505.1. NCBI lineage: Eukaryota > Metazoa > Chordata > Mammalia > Perissodactyla > Equidae > Equus > Equus quagga. The sequence goes on from NC_060268.1 coordinate 49,786,340, forward strand.
AAGTGGGGGAAATAGAGAACAGAATATTTGGGGGTGATGGGGCACTATACCTGCAATTTGCTCTCAAATGGTTCAAATAATAATAATGATAATGAGCATAAAACATATATACATATGCAAATATATATTATATGGAAAGAGAGGGAAAAGGAATATGGATAACGAAGCAAATGTGATAAAATAACAGTTGGATATCTATGTGAAGGGAATGCAGGAGTATAAGATTTTTTTTTACTATTATTGCAACTTTAATGTAAATTTGAAAAAATTTCAAAATAAATTATGAAAAAAGTAATGAATATCTCTATAGTACAGATATAGAATGATCTTTAAGACATATTTAAGTGAAAAATAAAGTGTAGGAATGGTATGCCTTATTGTTAGCAATAATATTGTTATGTTTCAATTAGTAAGTGTACGATGTAGAATAAGGGAAGTAAATAATGATGCTAACATTATTAGGAGCTAAGATATTCAATTTAAAGAGAGAGAAACATTTTTTAATTAAATAAAAAACCTGCATGTTGAATTCTGAATTATAAATATCAATATTAATTTATAGTTTCTTTTCTTAAAAAATGTATTTTCTAGTTCTGCCCATTGGAATAGACTATAAGTTATGAAACCCCAATAGCAATGAACATCACATTGCCCAGATCATGGTCTCTATAAACCAATCCACTAGAACCAGGGCTCACTGGAGAAATAGCTAATTCAAGATCTTGGTCAGAAGATATACAAAATGAACCTGGTGCCTATTTTTGTGCAAGAAAGAAAAATATCAAAGAGTACTTACTGGGCTAGTGTCTAAAGGATACCAAAGTCATCTTGAAGAAACAGTAGCTAAAAGTAGAAAACTTAAGCATCGAAAAGAATAATGACTGCAATTGATTAAAACAGCAAATATGTTTGTTAAAATTCAAGAATTAATAGTTATATTTTAAAAACTAAAATTATTGGTCCCCTTTGGAGGTAGCCAGGATGCCAGCATATTAATCTGAAAACTAGAAAGTTAAAGGAAAGAATCAAACATTGATCCTGCCTTTCTGTATGAACTGTATTTCAGATTTACACAACTGGTTCTTCCACAGATGCATTGTGTGACCTGTGTAAGTTTCTACCTCTCTGAGTCTTATTATCCATCTATAAATGAAGACAATAATGCCTACCTCATAGTGATATTAAGAATACTAAAATAGACAATATATTTAAAGCTTCTAGTTCAGGGGATTATCTCCTCTGCAAAGAGATTTTTTACATTCCTCAAGGACAATTAACTTTTCACGTACTCTTTTGTATTCTCTGGTTCATTAGTTTATCATTAAACTTTATCTACTCAAGGTCTTACTATATATATCAAGCACTGTCTTAGAGCTGAAGTATAAAGGAGATTAAAACATGCTCCCTGACCTCAAAGAACTTTTAATCTAGTAAAACAACTACCCTAGAAGATAGTTAGGACTCATTAAATACTTGTTGAATTAAACAGAAATTTTCACACTGCTTTAGATTTCAAGAGCCTGTCAGTTCTCTATCGCCCACGCCTCCCGTGCTATAAGAAGAAAATAGAAGCACAGTAGCAGTCTCGGTCCCAAATTACCAAGGAGATAATAATAAAGGAAAGCTAAATTAACAAGAACAACAACAAATTTACATAAAGAATAGATTTAATATTACTTATATTTACAGGTAACAGAGTCTTCAGGGTATGTCTGTATTTCAGTCTTAGCTGGCCTGCCAGCACACAGGCACCATTAAGCTATTCAGGTCACCTTAACTGTATAGGACAAATGGGGCAAGAATGAAAATTAATGAAGACAAATAGCATTTGAAATGGCAGGATCTAATTCTAGGTAAGCTGCCCTAGAGATGACAGCTGAAATTCACTCATACCCCCAAGCTATACCCAACAGCAATTCATTATATGGATGAAGTGAGATGAGAATCAATGACCCAGAGTGTGTGCGTGCCTGATAGGAATCTCGTACAAGCAGGTGGCAAACTGGATGCAAAAAAAATCTATTCCATTCTGGGTAGAAAGGTTTCTGTTGTAAAAAATACATATAAACAAGGCGAGGACCCACTGAAAAATCCTGAGTAATAGTGATAGAAATGATTCCTTGGTTTGGTGTCACCTGTTATAACCAGTTGTGGATTAATTTTTAATTATTCACTTTTTCTGAAAGAATTACCAAATAAACACTAGAAAGAAAGAAAAACAAAGAAAAGCAAAAGCAGCAAATGGATAAACTTGCAAAAATTTTAAATAGGCTTAAAATTGTTCGCTGGACTATTAATTGTTGTATAGTGTGTGCAGTGAAATCTGTAGCCATGTCTACGGTGACAAAACTGACTTAAAAACCATTTCTTAGGCCAGTGCTTTCCAACATTTTTCACGCCAAAGCATACATAGAAAATGGGGATGTTTGTAGCGCTCTAGACTACTAGGACAATTGGCCAGGAAGTACTGGTGTCTATGTCCTGCCCAGTCAACCTGAGAACCACAGAGATAAATATCCAGATGCCCCTATAATGTATTCACTATACACCTTGTGGTGCTGCACACCAACCCTCTGGAAGGGTTTTCAAACAGTACGGTAGGTGGCCTTATTACTTCTGAGATGTGGACTGAGAGATTCTGGTTAGGTAGACTTCCACACCCTAACCCCAGAGCAACTCCACTTTTTCCTGTTTTATTAAAGAAAAAATTCCACTGCAAGAAAGACAATTTATTTGAAAAATTACTTCTTTGGTTCAAGAGCCACTGAAATTGAATATAAAAATAAAAGTGAGCTAGGAGACCAGATAGCTCATTATGGCAATGTTTCTCAACCCTGTCTGTACACTAGATTCACTTGGGGGAGCTTTAAAAAAACATAGAGACCTGGGCCCTACCCTCAGTGATTCTGAATCATTCATGGTGTATCTCAGGCATTTAGTATTGTTTAAAACTTTCTCAGGCGATGCTCATGTTTAGCCAGGTCTGAGAAACACTGAATTAGAGAAACCTATGGCCAGTTAGAAAAAAGTCCTGTAATAAGATTCAGTTGAGACCCAAATATGCTTGCCAATTTTATTTGCCAGTTTCAAGTAACTTGTGTGGGTCCTAATTTTCTTATTTATAAGAAAGTTACAGAGACATTTGTTACTTGTTACTGGCATACAGACTGGAAATGCTCAATATATATCCCAATTCCCAAGAAAGGAGATGCCTAGGAGTGCAGTAACTTTAGGACCATTGCTCTTATTTCCCGTGCAAGTAAAGTGATGCTCAAGGTGCCGCAAGAAAGGCATTTATCTTATATGGAGCAAGAAATACCTGATGTCCAAGCCGCATATTGAAAAGGGAGAGGCTCAAAAGATCTAGCTGCAATTATTTGTTGGCTACTGGAGTGCTCTAGAGAATTTCAGAAGAAAGTTAGTCTATGTTTTATAGACTAAAGTGAAGCCTTTGACTGTGTGGACCATGAAAAGCTATGGGCTGCTCTGAAAGAAATGGGTGTGCCTCAGCACTTGATTGTCCTGATGTGGAACCTATATTGTGAACAAGAAGCCACAGTCATGGCAGAATATGGAGAGACAATAGGTTTCCTATAGGCTAAGGTGTCAGATAAGGGTGCATTTCATCTCCCTGTTTAATCTGTACACAAAACATATACGAAAGACTGGGCTAGACTCAGATAGAAGCACAAAATTGGAGGAAGAAATATCGACAATCTAAGATATATAGATGACACCATCTTACTGGCAGAAAGCAGCAATGACTTGAAACAACTTCTGATGAAAGTAAAAGAAGAAAGTGCCAAAGCAGGACTGCATTTGAATATCAAGAAAACAAAAGTCATGACTTTCAGGTAGACAACAAAGACATCGAAATTGTTAAAGATTTTTTTTACTTTGATTTACTTGAATTTCGTCCAATTTAAATGGAGACTGCAGCCAAGAAATCAAGAGTAGATTGAGACTTGGAAGAGCAGCAGTGAAAAAATTAGGAAAGATCAAGAAGTATAAGGAAATGTCATTAGAGACTAAGACCAAGATCATCCACACTCTTGTATTCCCAATTACTATGTTTGGGTGTAAAGGCTGGACAGTGAAGAAGGCAGACAGGCAGAAAATTGATTCATTTGAAATATGGTATTGAAGGAGAGTTCTATGGATACCCTTGATTGCCAGAGAGATGAACAAGTGGATCCTAGAGCAAGCTAAGCCTGAACCATCAATGGAGGCAAAAAACAATAAAACTGAGACTGTCTTACATTGGGCACATAATGAGGAGGCAGGATTCCTTAGAAAAGACAATAATGATGAGAAAAGTAGAAAGCAGCAGGAAAAGAGGAAGACCAAATGTGAGATGAATTGACTCGGTGAAGGAAGCCATAGGCAGTTGAGGACAGGACATTGTGGAGATCACTCATTCATGGGGTCACCAGGAGTCAGAACCAACTTGACAGCACATAACAATAGTCACAGTTGTAGGTTGCTGTGAGTTTTCAAAACCAAGGAGTTTTACCTGAGAAAAAGCCAAAGTGACCAATGAAATGAGGAAGATTTGAAGGCTACGGTGTAGGAAGAGAGCCTTGTGACTCTTCTTTCTTAAGGAGATAGAAAAACTAAAACAATAAAAAATGTAAATTGGTGAAGGTTGGGTGTGCTAAGACTTCTTATTATCTATTCCTTTCCCACATCCTTAAGACCCATGAAAGGGAAAGAATCAGGGCTGCTTAAAAATGGAAACTGACAGAGAAAAGACAGCATAAAGCTGAAAGCCTTAAGAAGGAGAGAGAAAAAAATAGAAGTCAAGGAAGGTGTGGAGAAGAAAATCCAAAGCAAAGATCTGGTTTGCCTCTTTTGTTTTCTAAAATCCTAGAATTTCCAGTGAAAAAGATAACACAAAAAAAAAAAACAAAAATAAAGAAAATCCATAAAACTTGTGGAAGAGGAGAAGAATCAGCTGTGACACTAAGTACAAGAGATTACATGATCATTGTTATTTTTTAACTGGAATGCATCGAAAGCACTCATTTGCTAAAATAATAAATTCCAACCACTTAATGAACACTTTCTAAGAGCCAGATGTTGTGTTAGGTATTGTACATACATTATCTCTAATACGTGTATGCATTTATAATCATCCTTTACATATACTATCTCTAATTTTTATTATTTTGGTGTCTTGAAAAGTATTATTTGCACTTTATAAAAAAAGAAACTGAAGCTTGAGGAAGCTAGATATCAAAGCCTCATAGTCAGAACCTTGGATAGAAGTTATTAGAATTGTATTTTGTTTGCCTCCAATATCTAATGTCTTTTGACAGCACCTAAAAACACTTAGGAATTAAAGCATTTGACACAGGAATTAAAGTATTTGACGCAGCACTTAAGTTTTGGGAACTATAGCAACAGGAAGAAAAAGCCAAAGGAGATTTTTTTTTATTCTCTTTGAAATAAAAAGCTTACTGTAAGAACAATAAATACATTATTATGTCAGAAAAATCTAAGTAAAAGTCGTCATGTTTGGATCCAGGAGTACAAAGATTGAGTAAAAATCATGGCAAGGGAAGGAGAGATTAACCAATGCCAGATGCTGTTCACTTAGGTTCAGGTAAGGATTGGAAAAACCATGTTTTGTGGATCTAGAAATAAATTGAATGCAATATGTAACAAATAAAATCACCACAACTCTTTTTAAAACAAATTCACCACCGTCCTTACTGGGGGGGGGGGGGGGGGGGCCTGGGGGGGGGGGGAATGGGGCAAAATCTTGTATAATTTTTGTTTTAGGAAAGTACTAAGTTGTTCAAGTTACCCAAACCCATGAAACCATAAAAAAGGCAGGAAAGCACATTTGTTCAAGCGTTAGAACACAGAAAGGGAAAGAATCAACAGAGTAGGTAAACCCGTCCCAATAAATGCAGGATAGTCTCTTGTGAGAATGGAAAATCTCAAGAGCAGAATTCAAAAAGAGATGGGAGAAATTAAAAATGATGGATTTATGGTATTGGCATGGGTAGAAGGAGAAAGAAGACAGATAATTTCACCAGGAAGATGAATATCATTTGGTAAAAATAATAGCGAAGATAGGTTTCAAAGTAACCAATACTTCATTTAGAAAAAAACTGGTCAATCGATTGGCAGCATGAGGGAAATTTTTGTGAGTGACGGAAATGTTTTCCTTTTTATCATGATTGTCATGGTGGCTGTATGACTGTATGTATTTGTCAAACTCATCAAATTGTCCACTTAAAATTACAGAATTTTAATATATGTAAATTCTACCTTTGGGAAGATGACTTTAAAATCAATTAGAAATGAAAGAAAGTTGACAGAGAGAATTAAGAGAGAGAAAAATCCTGAAAGCACGAGAAGAACAGGCCAGTGTAGCTGCACTGCAAGATTCATAGGAAGAACAACTTCCAGGAAGACAGAGGAAGAAATCAGGAAACAGAAGATGAAGCTGCAAAAATGGAAAGAGAAGAGAGGATTTGTAGAAAACCTTGAAGGACTAAAACCACCACAAATGAGGAAAACAAACAGGCAGAATGATTTTCCTCTTTTCTACCAAAAATGTCATGTTATCCTAATACACAGGTAAAGCTACATATCAACTGGCAAACACACTAGGCCATTTGGGGCACTTCACACTAGTACCCACAAAGTCAGGCTATAGTGGTACTTCTTAGCTTTCACACACTATGGATTTTCAACATATAAACAATAAATAAAGGACACCTAGGTTAGAAGGTTATTATGTGTCTAATTCATCTCCCAAAAAAGAAAAATGATTTAATGATATAACATGTTCCTACCTAGTACAAGAAATATTGCACTTGGGGTGGAGAGAGTTCAAAAAAGGAGAAAAAAAACCGGAAGTAACCATATAAGGATCCCAATAATACAAATACTTATATCAATTCAAAGAAATAGAACATATTTACTCAAAAGCAAAGTGACCAGGTAATATGGAGAATAAGCATGGGTAGGAAAAAATAGATGGAGAAAAAAATATTGCTTTGCTGATCATGCAATGGCAATGATGTTTTTTCCCCAAAATATAAGAAATTTTACAGAGAGGTATAATATACAGAGTAAGCAAATTTCTATGACTTGAGAAAAATTTAAACCATGAAGAATAATGATCTAAGGAAAACTAAATCAAAGGAGAAAATGCATAAGCTTTAACAGAGCAAAAAGATGTTACAAGACTCTACCCATTTAAGAGATTACACATATGAAATAAACAAAAGTGGAAAATTAGAGAAGATAGGTGAGAGCATTCCTAATGAACAGAGTCACGGTGATTAAAGGAGAAAGTGATGGGACAAAGATAAATGCTGTACTCACCAAAATCTTACAGTGATAAAGAGGAGAGTGGTAGGTGCCATCAATAAGCAGAAAATAGCTGATTGTTCAAACTTTAGGAAAAAAACACAGAACACGACAGAGGAGGGAAGTGTGAAAATAATATCTAAAAGCTATCAATCTAATAGATGCTTCCCTATTTAAGTTCTTGCAAAATAATCTTCTCCTAAAAGTCTATTGATGTGTTGATGTGACAGCATCCCTATATATCCCTAGGTTGAATACAGAAAAATCTTTAAGAATGAGCAGCTTGCTCCAGTAGCCCCTTGAAGTCCAAGTAAATTTATGGAATTTCAAGATCATTTCATAGAAAATACTTATCAAAATTGAGAAGAGTATAAATATGCATAATAAATTCAGGTGTCTAGGCCCAACCAATCCAACCACGGTTTGTGCAGTGGATGTTTCTCTTAAAAAAATCAAAAGTTGTAAAGAGTCTGAAGAGAGACGGGGCAAGGGATAAAAGGGCAAAATTCAAAACTACAGAAAATGGGTGAAAAAGAAATATAATTGAATTGAAGGAACAAAATTGGTGGAGGAGCCAGTAAGGATTATTTGTTATCCTTTGTAGCGGAAAAGAAATGGAAATAAGTGAAGTAGAAAAAAAGTATATTCGTGGGGAATTTACTAGCTGATAGAAAATGATAATAGCTGTTACACTGGTAATGGACAGCTCCTGCCAGCAAGGTCTCTTATAGCCCTATGGAGAAACTGGGTCCACTTGACCAGAAGGTGCATTGTATATATGTAACTAGAGAAAGGCAGTCTGAGAAAAATCAGAGCAGAGGAGTTCAATGTTTCTACATTTATAAAAAGCAGAAGATAACAATTGTAGGCCTAGCTCCAGATTCTACTTGCCAGTTTTGAAAGACTAGAAAGATTTTTCACTAAAGAGGAAACATTTTTCACATGAAAACAAGGTAACACACAAAAGTGAAAAAGACACGGTTGAGGATGCAGCCCGAAGATTTAGAAAGGGAGACAGCAAAGGATTATACAAAGAAATCTCAAAGGAGGTTTTCAACACATAAAATAGATATTGATTATAATGTTCTTAGGAACTAAAGGAAATTTAAGAGGTAGTTCAGATCCAGAATGTCACCTGGAGTATACTGCTTTGAGAAGTCTAGTTCAAACCAGAATAAAGTTCTGAGTTTCTGAAAGGGGAAGAGAGATCACCTTCAAGAGACGTGGAGTACCAAAAGACAAAGACTCTAAAGATGCCAGAGTTCAAGATGAATCCACTGAGACTACAGGGAGGGGGGTGGAAGAGGGTGCAGTACGCAATTCTCAGCAATAAAAAAAGGCATATGGGGAGGCTCTTACTTTAGTTTTGATATCGAACCTGAAGTAAGTTTGCTAACCTGTTGCACAGCAAGCCAATCTCTGACACCGGGTGTAGTGGAGGAAAGTAGGAATTTTATTATTGCACAGCACTGAGCAAAGAGAGAGGGCAGATAACGCTGAAATCTTAAACTCCCCGAAAAGCTAAAAAGAATGGTTTTTATTTGGGGTTTTAGGTAGGGGAGGGGGAGCACATGGCCTTGCTGGTCGGAGCTTTCCCACCAGCCTGTCTATGGCCTTGAGACTACTTGCAGGGAGGGAGCCCATGACCTTGCTGGTCAGCAGCTTTCCCACCAGCCTATATCTCTTTTTGGGGAGGAGATAATGAATCCAGGTGCTTGCCCTTGGCTGTGTCTGTTTCCATGGAGGATAGTGGATTCTGGAGCTAGCAAGCCAGGGAGTAAGTAGGGAAAGAGTGTTTTGGTTTTAACACCAAATATGCTGGGTTTAATGTAGGGAAACTGATATCAGGGTCAGTATCAGTTTCACTGATATTTATGATATAACAATAAAAGTCCATAAATTAGAGAATTTCCAGAGTTTCTTACTCTTAACATCCCAGGGAGTTACACGTGTATATATAATGTATATGTATATGGGTATAGGAACTGTGTAAAATTTAGGGCCATAACAAAGTAAATAAGTGAACACACGAGGTCAGATGTCAGAACATCTAACTTACAAAACTTCTTTTTGTTCACTATTGTACCTTCAGGGCCTAAATGAACACCTTGCTCTGAATAAGTATTTCTTTATTTAATGAATGGATGAACAAACTTATCTTTTCTGGTGATAGTGCTAGTAATAAGAAATGTTATGCTCTTTTAAAAAAATCACCATATTGACAAGTTGGCGATAGAAATGCAGAAGATTATAAATATGTAAGTTACCAGAGAAGAAATCACAAGGGTAAGAGATATTACCCAAAAGACAAGATAAAATAATTGAAGGAAAAATATCAGCATTTTGAGAACATTTAGTTTGTCAGACTCCAATATGCACGTTTTATGAATACTTTGGGATGGGAGAATTATAAAGGATGTATGTGTCTATCTACCTCTAAGAAGAACTTTAAAACAAATAATTCAAGATGCAATGGCCTACCTCTTGAGACACTGGAGTGACCAGCAGACTGGACTCATCCAACAACGAGCTGGTGAGATGCAGCAGGACTACAGAGGAGCAGAATATTTGGAGGATGATGGGACAAGATAACTCTATGTTGCCTTTCAGCCGTGGCTCTGTTTCTATTCTTAAACGAGTGTTCTTTTCTATTAAAATAGGGGAAAAAAAGATTGTATGAGAAAATGAACTTGAGACTTCTCTCGGTGGTGTGCTGAGTCAATTTCTATCCAGAACAAGAATTAATTGTTTGCTTGCTGTTTTAAAGCAAAGAGTTTTTAAAGAGAATGAAGGAAGAGTAGATAGGGTGACTGCATGTTAATAAACAGTGTTGAACGTATTGTGTTTACAGAGCACAATATGGACTGAGGATAGTAAGTTTAAACACGCAAGATGCTTTTGCCCAAAAATAGCTTTTCTCACATTTATCAGTTATAACTACACTTTGGCTAGCAACTTTTGTCTGAAATGCAGATACCCCTGTAGGAATGTGTTTGCATGGACTAGGGCTTAGCAGTTTAAAAATCTATTAGCATTCATCTCTTAGTTTTATTCCAACTCCTAATTAACATACTGACTTTAGGAATGAGAGCTTTCATGGGGTGATATGAAAGACATTTGATATCTGTAGGGTAGGGCAGAAGAGCATTTGAGGGAAAGTAGTCATTAAAGGAGTTAGGACATTAAAGCACAAACTGAGCAGTCTGAAATTTTGCCTGGAATCCTAATTGTAGCCAGCACATAGATGAATATTGATATTAGGACAAGTTTGGAGAACAAAATTCTTAGATTCTTAAATTCTACAGTATTCTCAGTTTAGACTTATTCATCTAAATTCACAATTCCAGAGCAGTGTATCACCATCCCTCTTATGCCCTTCATTTATATGGGGTAGGGTAAATAGATTTATCCATGTAAATGAGTAACTGATAATGATAAAGGAAATAACATTTCTTAATTTGGCAGTTTTATGAGTAGAACCACACATATATACATTTTCTTTTAACCTGGCCTGACAAACCCTACATAATCTGGCTCCTTTCTCTCTTGTCAAACTACCGCATTCTACTCGTCCTCTCTCCTACTATGCAGCAGCCAAACTGGCTTTCCTATTGCTCAAATACACTAAGCTTATTCCTCCTCAGGGCCTCACACTTGCTGCTTCCTTGTGCCTAGAATTATTTTCTCTTCTCTTTGACCTTCACAAGGCTGATGTTTTCTTTTCTGTCATTCAGTTTCTAGTCAAAAGTCATGTACTCAGATATGCTTACCACTCAATGTAAAACAGCTCCCACCTGACTCTGTCACTCTATATGCTTGCCCTGCTTTATTTTTCTTCAAAGCAATTATTACAAGCTGAACTTATTTTATATGTTTAGAGTCTGTCTCTTCCCAGTAGAATTCAAGCTTCATAAGGACAAGGGATTGCTTCTCTTTTGCAATCCCTGTGTCCCTAGCACATTCAGTGGTGTCTGGTACACTGTAGATGCTCAAGAAAGGTTTGTCGAATGAACAAGTACATTCTAATCTTCACAATAATAGTATGAAAATGATTCCTTCTATTATTACATTACAAAGTAGTAAACTATTGCTCAAAGTAATTAAGTAAGTTTCCCAATGCCCCTGATAATTAATGGCAAAAACTAGTATTGTCTGGCTATAAGTACAAGCTTCTAGGTTCACCATAACACCCAGCCTCATTGCAGCCCTTGACTCATATTTTTTAAATTACAAGGGAATGTACTTAAGGGCTAAAATGTACCCAAATTGAGACTTCATATAGTTATTATTGCATAAATATCTAGAACCAAGAATAAAAAAACCTGGAGAGCTATGCTTACTTCTTTTTAATACGAATGGGCCAGGGGTATCTACTGCCACTACCAGAAAGCAGCAAGAGATATAATTCTCATCCTAACAAGAAAAATCTGGAAAATCTACAAAATCATAAATTTTCTTGAGCCTATCGGAGAGTTGAGGTTTCAAAACAATCAGGTGAACTGAGTTCCAAAGAGAGATGGGACAGCAGAATTGTTTCACCTTTGACAAAACACAGGATAAAGACTGCTATGAAATAGAATAAGAAATCAGCAAAGTAGCTAATTCTTAAAGGCTGACTGTAGATGAGTGTGACAATTTGTAATCCCTGGAAGCACAAACACAAGCAGTACCTGCATCCACTCACAAGCTCTTTTCCAAAAGTCTCCACCTGATGCTCACAAAAAAGATGGGGATCAGAGCAGGAGGACCAAATGAACCCTCTTGGTGATGCACAGGCACGAAATATGTCCATTCTCTGAACCATTTTATGAAACAAAAGCCTTAAGCCATGGGAGAGGGTTAGGAACTCATACTGTCCTCAGTGGACAAGGAGAAGGACAATATCAAAAATCGCTGCTGGGGCAGGGGTAAGAATGTGGAGAGAGATCCCCATTGTGGCTCATATATGCAAAGTGGATCATGAAAGTGGAGTATGAACATTGAGAAAAACTCTATGGCACCCCAAGCCTAAGATAGCAGCAGCCCACTGCTGGAAGTATTTGAAGGCTGTGGTGCATTGAATGCAACTATGACAAAAAACTCAAACCTAGCTCAACTACTGACTAGATTTACTCAACTCCCCTACACTAATGATTTGACAGAAGAAGAGGTAAGCCCGTTTCCAGGCACAAATATTATTCACCTCAATTGCTACCATTCTTCTGCACAATGTTTGACATTTAATTGGAGCTTATGAGACACACAATGAGGCTAAAATAAAAATCACCCATTGTCAAGTGAAAAAGTACTCAGTAGAACTGGACCCAGAGACAGCAAAGACATTGGAACTTTCAGACAACAACTTAAAAATATCTATAATTAATAAGTTAAATGATCTAGTGGGAAGGATGTGCAATATGCATGAACAAATGAGAAATCTCACCCAAGAGAGAAAAACGAAAAAAGAGAGTCAAACAAAATGCCGAAAATGTGAATAGATTCTATACTGGAATATGGATCACTTCTAATCTTCTTTGGCAAACAGAAAATTCTAATGCTATATATGTATACTTTGGTTTCTACATATCTTTAATATGTAGAATGCCATGTCCCACATTTAAACAACTTTTAAAAACGAATGCATTCGTGATATTGCTGTTGATCTCAGTCACCAACAGAAGTCCAAGCCCCTCCAAGTCTTCCATTATGTGAATTCTCACCCTGATGTTATTTGATACATTTATGGAAAGACTCATATCTCTCTTCCTCCAAACTCTTTCTCCTGAGATTGTTAGAATGAGTCAGACCAGGCTTTGGCTCAGCTATTTACTGTTTATGTGGATTTGAACAAGGTAATTGCTTTTGTGAGCTTTAATTGCCTTATCAGTAAAATGAGAAATATAACAATTACCAGTTCACAAGTTGGTAGAATTATAAATAATATTGTCAAGTAGGTAATATATGGAAGACACCCAATAAGTGGTGGTTATCACTACTATAATTTAGTGCCTTTGTTCATAGTAGTTTTCATATGCTTGAAGATGGGGGGAAAGTTGATATGGCATCTGTAGAGCACTTGGTCATCTATAACTGAAACAAGAAATGTTTGTCATGAGAATCAGAACTAAATTCTCCTTGATCCATGTCAACAGAATCAAAAGAGTCACATTAGGTTTCTTGCCCCTGGTTTCCTCAAATATAAACTAAGTCAGATCATCTCCAAGTTCTCTTGGAATCCTAAAATTCTGTACCTCCAAGCCTACAGGAGTCCTTAAATTGTGACTTTGGATAAGATTAAGGAGGCTGTTTTTTGTAAATAAAATAAAATGTTTATTATTTCAAACATGAGTTAATATGTAATGTGATCAGGAGAAGAGCTAAAATCTGGCATCTATCTGGGAATGAATGAATGAAAAAATGATACAGATATGCAAGTATCTGGGGTGTAGGTACATTCATTTTATCTACTAGCAGGGAACTATACTTTTTTTCTTCTGTCTTTCCTGTTCTAAGTTCTATTTCTGTTTGTGTTCTTTTAGTGATGTGAATTTCTATTTTGTTCTTTATAAAATCATATAAAGAAGTATGGTCATTAACCAATCACAACCTAATATACCCGTGGATCTCCACTAAAGTTTTTCACGTGTAAAACTTTATTTACTTTGTACTTTAAACAAGATATTTCTACAGCATCTGGCTTTATTCTTGAACTATGTGTGGCAAGATAAATGAAACTGAAATCACACCTTGGATTAACATGAAACATTTGGTGCTGCCATCAAGAAGGCTTGCTGAGCTGGAAATTATCGTAAGCAAAATATTCCAAAGACGGCTGGTGGCAGAAGATTTAGTTCTTTTTACAGCTTCATCGTTGTGACTACCAAAAGACTCTGGACTTGTGTCCCTCTGGATTTCAAGGTATTTATAGGAAAAATAACATTATAGGAAAAGTTAAAAATTATTTTTATCACACAATTTTTCTATAACAAACATCAAAATAGTTTGAAATATCTAGATTTTAGCTAAACTTTTTATATTTTATTCAAATGTCATATAAGCTCAATTTCACCAAGGAAAACAATTTGATATTAAAATAAGGTAATGAAACTGCCTCTTACTCAAAGAAAGTTGTAAGCACTAATAATTTTTTAGATGCAACAAACTGTCTTGTACTGTGGAAGAAAGGGTAAAGGAATATTCACTTCAAAATCAAATAATTTGAAGGTGAGAAGAGAGTTCATGGTTTTCCAGAAGAAAATTATTTCAGGTCATTTTCCTCTTAGTTTAGGGGGCCTATCATACAATACAATAGCATCCAATTTATACCTCGCACAGGACCTTAAGATCAATATGCTGAACAATTTCATAGACACAATGATAGACTACATAAATTAGAAGAAGTCTCATTTTTCAGAGGCTATAAAGTTTTAGGATACGGTTTTAAGAGTCAGATATCCATTTTCCTTTGATGGATTATGAAAAATAAATAAGAATAATACAATAATATAGCTATCTATTTTTTAAATAGTTTTATTCCTACTTCCACGATGCTATATGCTAAGAGTAGAACTTCTAGGAGTCAAAGAGAGTAGAGTTAGGCTCTCAGGGAATCAAAGGGTGGAAAGAAGAAAGAATTGCTGCCTCGGACCTTCTTGTATAAGGGGACTGGAACAGTCCTGGCACAAATCAGCAAATGTGTATGAGCAACAGGGTGAGGCAGTGCCCACTGGCCAACAGCCTACTCTGGCAGATCCAGAGAACTCTTGAGCAGTGCTCTATCCTATACTATGGTTCCAGAGTTAACAGGATTAACTTCCTTGAATTAACAGAGAAGTTAGAAGTAATGGTCCCAATCTAGAGTTTGAGAGTAGAAATGATAGTTTCCAATCTATGTTCAATATTTTAAAAAGTCTAACAGAAATAGTATCACATTAATTCTAATCAGCATTTAGTAGACAAAATCCTTCTTAGCATAGATTCCTATTCTGAGAAACACTACAGAGTGTCCTTGATGGCAAAAAAAAAAAAAAATGAATTTTTTGAGATATGTAGAAAATATCTAGGCATAGAAATGAGGGTCAAAGGAAATACATGATTTTTTATTCCCCCACCTCTTTAACATAAATTTTCATTTTTTCTGTGTTCTCTTTTCTTTTCCTTCCTTTATTTTTCCTTCCTTCTTCTTTCCTCTTTTGCTGTCTTCTTTCTTTCTCTCTAGCTTTTACTAGCTAAAACATCAACCATCCATTTTGGGTCACTGGCAGACCCTAAATGAAAATGGTCCTATTGAACCCCCAGCACTACTGTCAATAGCCAATTGCTCTGTTTCTTATAGCCCATAGTGATACATACCAGAACCAACACAATGGTGCTCTCACTTGCAAGTTAAGCTTTTTGTTTGAGATTTTATGGTCTTAAGAAACAAGAGAGTCTTTCAAAAGCTCATATATCCACTGGTTTGATCCATTTTCTAGACAGCCTGGTAGACTGAGCAAAAACCATTCACTCAGACTGCAACAGTGTAGAACTAGGTTTACCTAAAAAGAACTGGATGAATCCAATAGGCTAACAGGAAGCAAAGAAACGAAAAAAAGCTCAGTGTTCCTCAATTACTAGATCCTTTCATGAGGCACAGTTCTTAGCTTCTGGTCCTGTCCTTAGTTCTTTGAGTTCAGGTCCTGGGTATCACCACATGTCCTATTATGTACCTACATTGCACTTCACTTAGAGCTTCTTAAAATGCACCAGGCATGGAATGATGCTATGGTTTCCCAAAGAAACTACATAGTATTTACCAGTTAAAGGAGCTCCCTTCTAGATCTAGGGAGTGCTTAGTGATATTGTGGCAAGACAAAACTTTTGCAATGAAAGTGCAACTCAGTTCCTTCAGACTACTCTCAAATACATTTATGCATGCTCAGAAAATAGCTTAGTCATTTTCTCCTGGGCCTAAAGAGAACATCCACTCATTATCTCTACTATGACATTGGCCATCTCTCCCGAAGAATCCAAAAGTTTTCACCGTCTGTTGAATATGTATTCAAAGCACAAACAAAAACTGATACACTGAAAGCCACTGGTCTTTTGGGCAATTCTGAGGCATTTTGGAAATTCACTGTACCTTGGAACACTCAGTCTCATTAAATGAGGATACGTTAATTTTCACGCAGTGAGTGATATACATTTTTTGCAAGCTAATTTTTCATCTTCTCTAAATTTCCAGTTTCTGTTGATCACATTTTTCTGTGCTGCTTCTTGACTAAGTTCCTCACACACATAACCCAAGTGGATAAAACTATAATTTTATTTTGAAATAAAGTCCCATTGGTCAAATTCAATTTATACAACTTCAGCATATACTTGTAATAGGCCAATACAGCCAGTAATCAATATGAACTAGAAATCTATCCCACACAATTCTAATTTCAGAGAAGAAAATTATCAGCACAAATCCCAAGTACTTTGTATTTTTCCATAATATTAACTTTGCCCTTGGCTCTCCCATATATTCTCATTTTGGCCAGTAATGTTTTGTCACTTTGCTGCTCACAAAGCACATTTGCCTTTCCATTTTTCTTCCTACAAAACTGTCTATGTCTACTCAAAGCAATAAATGTGAAAGTGCAAAGCGTTATAAAAAGCACATCATCCTCACTAGTAATAATTTATGGAAAGGTTTAAATCCATGACTTCTTAAACCTTCCAATTCTAATGTGTCGTTTAACGCTGAGTACAAGGCTTTGCATATCTCTCTCCTCTGTATCCACAGTGATGCAAGGTAAATTGTCTCCTGTCTTCTTTCGCTGTCTTATCAGTAATCATAGCAGTTTGTGCTTTCACATCTACAGGCCATGGAGGTAAGATGCCTAGGTAAGTCTGAAGAAATTTGGGTGCAAGCACCTCAGGAGTTTATGTACATAAAAGACCAAGCAGCCTCGTGGGGAAAAAAATCCCATCCTAAGAAACAAAAGCTGGGGCACACACGTTTGATCAAGTGAAGTGGACCAGACTGAGAACAAGGATTCTGATTACCCTACTGTTTTAATCATGATCTTCCAAGAAGCAAATACAACAATAGATTAAACATGCAATGGTTTTATTAGAAGAAATGCATGTGTAAGAGGAATTAAGATGGTACTGGTGCACAGGCTTTGGTCTCTAGACTCACAAAGCTTACTTGGGAGGGAGGTGGTTTTAGAACTAGAGGGTAAACAATTACATACAAGCCCAATTAATTATAATTTGGTAAGTTCTACAAACAGAGGCACAGAGTCCTTAAAATCTTTAATACAATTTCTTGCCATAAGACATTTATTTCCTCAACAAATATTTTGCGAGCATCTACTTGGGGTCAGAGCGCTACTATAGTCCTAAAGCCAAGTGAAATAAAAAGCTGTTTGACATGGATACAGCACTGTCCTCTCCTTATCACTCTTTTGCAGACTCACCAATGATACAAGTAGGTGGAAACAATCACAGTAGCAGTGTCCCTTGCAGTGAGAAAATGTAGCTTTGGTGGTCTCATTTCAGACATCAGCTCTCTGGACATAGGCACAGACAACCTTGGCTGGCAGATAGCAGAAGCAACTATTTCAGGTTTTGATACAAGTATCTTTGAAGGGCTTCAGTGTCATGGAGGAGTAGTCACCATTAAAGCTGAGAAACCAGGAAATCATGAAGATGCTGATGGTTAAGAAGTAGCCATGATGCTTCCCTTTCTAGAGGCTGCTAAAATTTTTTGAGAGAAGACTCAATCTCATGCTGAGTAGGTAGACTCAATCAAAAAATATGCAGTTTCATATTAGTTATAGGTGGCTTCATTTTTATAGTCTGACTGGTCTGACATGGGCAACATAAGCTATAGGAAAATATCCACACATGAATATTGATAATAAAGTTAGTAAAATAAGTTTGGTTTTGTGTAGGGGATGATTCCTATGCACTAAGGGACACAAGCTTCTCACTGATGCAAGAGTGAATCTACTATAAAATTAAAGCTAGAATGACAGATTTGGGGGCAAGCGATTTCCTACAAATCACATGTCCTCCTTTCAGAGAATACTCATCACCAGCAATGTGTGCAGTTATTTGTCTTCTGAGGGCTCTGTGCCTTGAGGAATACAGAGGTGCATTATGAGACTGTATGATCGCACTTCTATGTGGAATCTAAAAAGTTCTGAACTCATAGAAAACATTGGCAGTTGCCAGAGGCAGAGGGTGAGGGGTAAGGGAATGGGTAAATGTGGTCATAAGGTACAAACTTCCAGTTATAAGATAAGTAAGTTCTGGGGATCTAATGTGCAGCATGGTGACTACAGTTAACAATATTGCATTGTGTATTAGAAAGTTGACAGGAGAGTAAATCTTAAAAGTCCTCATCCCAAGAAAATAAATCTGTAACTATGTGAGGTGATGGATGTTAACCAAACTTATTGTGATAAGCATTTCACAATAAATACATGCATCAAATCATTATGTTGTACTCCTTAAACTTACATGATGTCATATGTCAATTATATCTCAATAAAACTGGGGGAAAAAAAGAAAAAAGAAAGAAAGAAAAGAGGCCAAATCAAATGGTCTGAAGAATCTCAAGATCCAGAACCAGGCTCATTGGAGTTGAATTCATTTGCTGCTGTTCTTTCCCACACCAAGTTTTCTAGACCAGCCACATTCAAAATTGGGTTATCTTATACCCTAGGAGGAGGATAAGATCCATTGGAGCCTGATAAAACACCACAATTTTTATTTACATTTACAGTTACAGTTATACTTGTATAAAAATGAACAGGGAACTAAATTTCATTTAATATATGAATCAGCACCACATCTCTGTGTCAGATATCACATTTTCAGCATTAAACTACCCTAAAGTAGGAGGGAAAGTTCCCCACACAGAGTAGATACGAGTGGTCCCTCACTCATATGCTTGCTTGCAACATACGGCAATATGTTTCATTTTATATAAAGCTGGTTAAATGGATTTTCAGTTTATGTTATGTAAATTTAACCAAACTAACCTCACCAAAGAATAACAATTTTTAAAAATTTCTGCAGAAAATCAGTTTGGATATAAAACAAATATGAAAGCTCAAGTGAGCAAAAACAAAAGCAGAGTCAACATTTTTCCTGCTCTAAGTATGAGCACTTTGTCAGCTTTGAGGTTAAAAGTATGACAATCTAATCACATATGACAAGAAGTAGGCTCCAAAATCTTGGATTTATCAAGATTATTTTTAAAATAGATCTACATCTACATCCACTATAGTTATAGGCAAACCTTGTCCTAGTAGACATTGTGCCTTGAGATAGTAGCTAATGATGTACAAAGCCATCACCACACTAAAAAATTAATCATCCAGAATCTGAAAAGTATCTCTACAAGGTTATAGCAAGTCATGTGATTCTTAATCCAAGATACAACAAAATTTCATGAAATATAATCAAAAAAGACAAAAGCCTCTTCGAAATTTCTTATTTCACAGTTTAAGCCAAAAAAAAGAGCATGGCTTTGGGGGCACTGCTTGATCCACCTGAAGCAGTAAAGTTGGCTGAAATAATACACTGAATACAATATAGTAACTAAAACACAACACCCTCCCAATTATATATTTGCAGTTCTGATGTCAATTTCTCCAGGTTTCCCTTCACACTCTTGACCAGTCTAATACAAGTAATTGTTGCTTCTCCAATAGGATTGAAGAAGAAGAAAACCTGTATTGCTCTCAAATATGAATCTGAATGTACTTGGATAAATAGATCTAACAAAGTGTATAAATTCCAAATCCACAACGGCATAGTGGAAAACACATGGGGCTTGTCATACGATCCTGTTACATGTCTAGTCATCACCATTGGATGACTGCATGACTGTTGACAAATCATCTAACTACACTACAATGCCCAGCAGTTGGTAAATAAAAAATACTACCTATTAGAATTATTACTGCAATAGTAATAAAAACCTCTGAACCTCAGTTTCAGCATATTGAAAAAAAAAGGGAAGGAATGATTCCTGCTGCACCTACTTTGCAGAACTTTTGCAGAATCAAATAAAATTGTGCATATGAAAGCGCCTTGAACATGGTAAAGCTTATATAAATATGGGATAATAGACTGCAAAAAATTAAACATCTGCTGGTTGATTGTTTTTGCATTGTAATCTAAATGGAACAATTACAATTTTAACAACTTGGCTGCAAGGATGTTTACACATGTTAACATACTTAAACATCCACTAATTACAAAGAATCTCAAAATTACTGGATGAGATAGGTAGGGGAGTCATTAAGAGAGTCATTATTCCCAAATGTATTGATGGAGAAACTGAAGTCGTGAGCTGATGGCAGATGCCCAAAGAGAAGCCAGTTCTCTGATCTTAGCGCAGTGTCTCCCTCACCACACTAAGTTTCACAAAGTTTTTACAGTTAGTTTTCTGCAGATTTATAACAGCTCATTAAGACACTCTTTAAGTGTGCATAATTTAAAAAATACATTTGCTTAATTCTCTTTCTGTAATTACAATAGATGAAACCTCTTCCCCGGCTCATTTGAGTTATGATTCATGAGGCTTGTTGTAGGCTGACCATTTAGGTAGGAAATGCTTTAAAACACATTATTAGCATTAAGAAATTCCCATCAATATTAAAGCCCTGGGAAAAGTTCAAGTGAGCAGGATATATATGTATTTTATATACCATATTATAACATAATGGATTCATGTATATGTTTCATTCATTTTGAAACGTAAAATATATTCATTATTTTTGCTATCTGCTCATTTTTTCTCATCTGTAAATTGAATGAATCAAGTAAAATTATGTCTAATATGACTTTTTCCAATAATCACCCATGAACAAAATTGAAAGTATGTTTACATACTATTAGATTTATCTGAATAAATTTTAAAATAGAAATGTATTAAATTTCTGATACTATGTGATTCTTATCAATAAATTAAGACAATACAGAGAAAAATAAATCCTGTTGTAGTCCTATACACACACACAAAAATACTGTAAATACCTCCCAGACTATTTTTTAAATTACATGATTTGACTTTTTTATTCTAAATGAAGCTATTAGTAGAAGAATGTTGAGAGCTATATCAACACAATTTGACAAGTTTTGAAGAGAAAGTAAAAATTCAAGCACAAAAGATAAATTTCATAATGCTAAAATTAAAGCCAGTTTGGACTGTCCTAAGGAAATAAAGGGGGGTAATTTTATGACAATAATACCAGTGTGTCTGATAGGAGACAAGCGCAGGAATGTGGCTGGTCCTCAGAAGGACTGGAATCAGCACCCAGAAAGTAGTAAGAACCAGGTGATCTTCACCTTCTGTCTCTTGTCTCTGCATATATGCTTCATTTCTCTTTTTACACGCCAAACTTCTCTTTTTCTAGGTTCTTTCACATAGTGTAAGGTGATTCCATAACAATAACAAAATTTTCTCATAGCCTCTATTTAAGTAATCAAATCTAGAACTGAGGCTTGAACCTTAGTTCTAATTCCAAATTAATAGAGAAGTACTGTGTATCAATCAGGGTCCCAACAGAAAACAGAAGGCTTACTTGACTGTAACATTTAAGCAGAATTTAGTTAAGGGTATATTCACAGTGATGGAGGAAAAATTAAAAGAATCAATAAGGGAAATTGAAGCACCCAAGATCTAGCAGCAGGAGGAGGTCTTTATCACCCCTAGGCTTGAGGAAGCAAGAAGAGGGAGCCTTGGAGGACGCAGTTTTCCAACAAGAGCTATAGTTAAGACAGAAACAATGACTGTAAAAACGATAGTGATGAGGCAGAGAGAAAACAAGGAAAGAAATATCCAGACTTCTGTCCTCCATACTCCAAACCCAACTGGAAGCCAGAGGGCAAGGGATCCCCATTAATACAGTCTCTAGGGGCCCTATGGGCAAACAGCAGGGCCGAGAAGGATGAAGAAGGAACAGAATTGCAGGGTGAGGGGATAGGTCAGGGAGGAGTGACCTGGCTTGGATTCCTTCCTCTTCCATTCAATCAGTTATGACCAAGAGGCTAAAACGCTGAAGAGTGACTCCAGAGTGCTCTTACAACATCCTGCACTTGTTCTTCATAGTAGTTATGCCATTTGATGTATGCAATTCTTACTATTATTACTTGTTTAATGTCTACCTCTCAGTATGCAATTTCCCATAGGACAATGACCATATTCTTTCTTTGCACTACAGCATCTCCACTGCCTAAGCTCAGTGCCAACTCAACAAATACTTGGAAATAAATGGATGAATAAATGAAAATATTGGGCAAAATTGTTCTTGCTCCTAATATCCTCACAACAGAATTCATCCAATTATTTTTTATATTTTTAATTTCATATTTGAAAAGCATTTCAAACAAATAATTTAAAAATACAGAAAAGTTATAAGAATAAGAAACAATAGCTCCTGTATATCCTTTACTCAGATTCATCTATTGATAACATTTTACTCCATTTGCTTTACTATTTATTTGTGCATTTGTGCTCTGGGTACACACACACATATTTTTTTCTGAACCATTTGAAAGTAAATTACATATAACATGGCCCTTTACCCCTAAATAATTAAGCATGTATTTCCTAAGAATAGAAATATTAAATGGCCACAGCATGGTTATCAACTTCAGTGAATTTAATAGTGATAGGATAATTTACCATTCAATTTTGCCCAGTGACCCATTTTTTCCCCTCCAGGACAGGACAGGACAGGACACAGTGTAGGATCAGGTATTGTATTTAGTTTTCATGTCTCAGTTAACCTTCATTAATCTGAAACATTTCCACAGCCTTTTTGTCTTTTACAATGTTGACATCTTTAAAGAATATAGTACCTCTTTTAATAGAAAATTCATAATTGTTAATTTGGCCAATGTTCCTTCATGCATACATTTAGATTAGGTCTTCTAACTCAGAACACCACATGACTGATGTTGTGTCCTTCTCACGGTATTACCCCTGGAGGCTTACGATATCCATCTGCCCTTTATTAGTGATAACTTTTGATCACCTAGTCAAAGTGTTGGCCAAGTTTACCACTGTATGATCGGTTTTTTTTTTTTTTTTGAAACCAGTAACCATTCTTTGGGGGAGACATCTTAAGAGTAAAAAAGATATGTTGCTTCTCATCAAAAGTTCTCCCAAGAGTTAGCATTTTTCTTAGTAAGAGTGAAATTGAACATCTTTTTGTATTCTTAAAGGCCAATTGTTCTCTTACTGTGAATTGTCTATTCATGTCTTTTGCCCATTTTTCTCTAAGATTTTTGGTTTTTCTCCATTTTAAAAAGATAAGTATTTTTTATCTCTATACGAAGGGGACTTTTTGTTTGAAGGTTTATTTTTCGTTTCTACTTTCATTGCACTTTGATCTGAGAGTGTTGCTTGTAAGATTTCTACATCATATATTTCTACTTTATGTAACTCAGTAATGTTTCTTTGTGCCCTAGTTAGTTTTTGTGAAAGTTCTATGTGATTGAAAGAATTGACATTTTCTAGTATTAGGATTTAGTGTTCAATCCATATCCAATAGATCTTATGTTGATATTTTATGTCCTTACGTATTTGTCTACTTGACCTGTGCTACTGAAAGTGATGTTAGTATCTACTATTGTTAGTATTTTTCTATATATTTCTCCTTGAATCTCTTGCAGTTTTGTTTTACGTAGGTATTTTATGCATTATTTGTGCATAGATATTCATAGGTATTATATTTTATTGTTGAATATGGTTTTTAACCTTGCAAAGCATCTTTTTTTAAATCTCATATTAAGTGTTTTGTCTTGAATTTCATTTTATCTTCCAACAGGATTACAGCAACTGCTTTCTTATTTTTTCCATTTACATGGGAAATCTTTGTCCATTCATGTCGTTTTTAGCCTTTATAAATCACTTCTCTTTAGGTGTATCTCTTATATTTGATACACAGTTAAGTTTTTCCTAATGAGCCAATTTGAACATCTGTTTCTAATAGGCAAATTAAACCCATTAACACATTACGTTTCACAGTTGGCATCACTTCCATCGTAATATCTTATGTTGTAATTACTGTGGGTATTGTGTAGTATTGGATTTTTTTCTCTATTTGTCGTGACTTCTGCTTTTTAAAAATTTACCTTATTAGGAAAGATTCTATTTTTATTATGATTATTTAATACATTTTTCCTTATTTACCCTTTTTCCATCTGATTTATCAGTTATAGTAGGTATGATTTGACTCCACCTGTTATCCATACAACAGTCAAAGATCTTATTCTTATTTTCCTATTTTTTTCTCTGTTCTCCTCTCATTTTACCATAACATACAATGTTTACATAATATTCTTCTATCCACAACTCCACCCTTAGCTCTACAATTAAATATATGAAATGCTCACTATCAGTCCTTTTGCCAAAGCTTTCCTGTTTGGGTGAAGCTAAGCCTCTAGTATATTCTTCTGGAAGACACATGTACAGTATTTCCTGAGTTCTAGCACAATCAGAACTGGATTTCTGTAGCCGTGATGCTTGAAGAACATCTTAGATATCTTGGTTCACATATAAAATTTGTGGCTTCCTTAAGCTTCTTGAAACGCTGCTCCACTGCTGCCTTGCATTATATGTTGTTTTTGAGACATCTGGTGAAAGTCATATTCTCTTCCTTTTGCAATGATTTTTTATCTTTTTGCCTAAAGGCTCTGATGGCTTTTTCTATATGTGATTTTATTATCACGTGTTTTGGAGTTGATCATTCCAGATCAATTTTCCTCAGCACCAGGTGGGGACTTTTTTTTGAGGAAGATTAGCCCTGAGCTAACTACTGCCAGTCCTCCTCTTTTTTGCTGAGGAAGCCTGGCCCTGGGCTAACATCCATGCCCAGCTTCCTCTACTTTATACATGCGACGCCTACCACAGCATGGCGTGCCAAGCAGTGGCATGTCCGCACCCGGGATCCGAACCGGCAAACCCCAGCGGCTGAGAAGCAGAACGTGAGAACTTAACTGCTGCGCCACTGGGCCAGCCCCAACTTGGGGACTTTCAATGTAAAATTCATGTTGTTCTTATTTCTGGAAAGTTTTCTTACGTTTCAGTTTTAAAGAATAATTTTTCCATTGTTTGTTTGTTTTTTCTTCAAGGATATCAATTATATGTACGTTTGACCTCCTTTGTTTTCCAATTCAACCACTGTTTCTCTGATCCTTTTTACTTCTTTATCTCATTTTTATTCCCTTTCATTATTTTTCTTTCCTTTGGGCACTCATAATTTTGTCTTTATTTCCTATATAAATTTGTCTTTTTCTTCTACTACCTTCCTGAGTTCAATCAACTGTCATTACATTTTTTCCTGTTTGGGATCAATTTTTTGCCTCACTTTTTAAATTTCTAATTCAAGGTGTCTATTTTTATATTCTCAAATTTTTATTTGAGAATATTTAATATTTGTGGTATTATGTTATGATTTTCTTCAGCTTTATGGTAGATTTTTTGAGGGAGATTTTCCTTTAATCAACAGTGAAGTTTTATTTGCATTTTCTAATTTTTTTACAATAGTTTTGTATGAATGTGGTCTGCTTTTTGCCATTCCTTTTTTTTTTTTTTTTTATCGTATTCTAATTCAAGAGTGCCCCTTCCACAAGATCTGCTCTGTTCTGTGCAGTTTTTTTATGGACGGTGGTGTTAGACTGGGGAGGAAGAAGAATTTGCAAGGCTTGTTTCTCTTTTTTTCTGCAGAATTCTTAATTTTTGACTCATTGTTTTCTTTCCCTTTATTGCCTCAACTGCAAGAAATACCATCCCTTCTCTGTATATCTGATTCTCCCTCAGAAGTAATGCTACTTAAAAGCTGCTACTTCCAATCCTATACACTTTCCACACCTTTCTCTGTAGCCAGAACTGTGACATATGTTCAGTCTTTTAACTTTTATTATGCTGTTTTTCTTTCTAGGGGTGATTTTGTCTGCTCCTTGTCTAAGTTCTCTACTCCTCTCTACTCTTTCTCATGGATTTCCTTAAGCCTTCCCTCCCCTTTTTCTGTAATCACAGGTTTGCAGTGGTAAGCACATGATGGAAAATCTGTTGGCATTTTTTTCTCTTTGTACAAATAATTAGAAAGCTGTGGGGTTCTTCATCTCCTGTAATGCAGAAAGATAGTTCTGCTTGGTCTCCTCGTTTGTTTTGTTTATTTGGGTTAGAGTAAGGAGATATTTGGAGGCAGGCAGCTGTCATTGTTCTCCAAAGCCCTATAATTATTTTTATTTGCAAAAATGCATTCCAAAAATAAATATATGCACACAGTAAAACAAAAACAGGCAGTACAAATAGTACATAATGAAAATTCTTTCTCCCACTCTAGAATCCTAATCTCCCAGTATCCCTTCCCCAAATTCTCATACTAGTTGTATGAATAAGCTTCCAGAGATAATGAGTAGAGAAAGTTATATATTTCTGAAAATTTGTATATTTCTGTATATGAGTCCTTTATTTCACCTAAAAAGTATTAGATACACACCATTTTTATAAATTTAAAACATAAGTATAACATATATACAAAGATTTCTCATTGGCAGCATACTTTGTATATGGAACAAATAGAAAATATTTGCCTTTATTGGGAGTATTTAGTCCACATACCTTTAATGAAATTAATAATTACATTTAAATTTATCATCATACTACACACCTTCCTTTTGTCCTGTCTGTTCGATGTTCCTTTATTACTCTTTTCTGTCTCTTGGATTAAGTACATTTTATTACTCAATTTTTCCTATTAGGTTTCTAATTAAAAATTCTTTTTACTATACTTTTACTAGTTAAAAGATAAATTTGTATGTTTACTCCTTCTAGACAATGCAAAGATCTTAGTACACTTTAACTTCATTTATTCCTTCCTATGTTATTAGTGATTATTGTCATTCATTTTCATTCTCTGTATTTTAAAACATTTAATAGACTTTTTTCATTATTTTTGTCAACTTTCCACTAGATTAACCTGAATTTTCACTTTTTATCACTTGGAGCTTTAATCTGTTATTTTTCTTCTACCTGAATAATATCTGTATACTTAAGTATATATTTTAGTTTGGGTCTGCTAACAATTTTTCAATTTTTTACTTAAAATGTATACTTTCTTTTCATTTTTGAAAGATATCTTTATTGATGATGGAATTGTATAGAACTCTAGGTTGGCAGCTAGTCTCTCTCAATGATTTCAAGATATTTGATTTTCTTATGGCTTCCATAAGTTAAGAAGGCCACTGACATTCTTATTGCTGCTCTTTTGTAGTTATTTTGTCTGTTTCTCTAGCCACTTTAAAGATTCTTTTCTTTTTCAGTATCATTACTATGATGTGCCACAATTAGGTTTTCTTTTTATTTAATGTGCTTGGGGCTGGAATCTGTGGTCTCATATCTTAGTTTTCCCCACTTTGTTACTTTCTTCTTCACATAGTACTTCTACCATACTCTTCTTTTCTCCTTCTGATACATTAATTTCATACGAATTAGACCTTTTAACTATATCGTATATGTCTCGTGTTCTTCTGCATTTTGTATAGTTGAGTGAAAACGTCTATGGATTTTTTTATCTTCTATTTCACTAATTCTCTCTTCAGTTGTAGCTAATCTACACTTAAACCTATTTATTGAGTTATTGCTGTCAATTATACTTTCATTTCTAGACTTTTCATTTGGATCTTTGTCATGTCTTTCAGTTTTATGTAAAATTGTCCACCAAAACTCTTCATTTAATCCTTCAAATCTTGAACATATTAATCAAAATTATTTTCAAATTTTTGTCTGAAAACTCCATTATCTAGAGTCTCTTTCAATTACTTTTTGTGTCTCACAGTTTTCAATAAGATCTTATCTTCTGTTATATCTGATTATTCTTTGAGTTCTATATATCATAAATGAAGATCAGCAGAGATAATTTAAGACTGTCAATGATGTGTGTTATTTTCTCCCAGAGAGGATTTACTTTTGTTAGAGGCACCATAATACAAGATGACATTAACTCAATTAGGAATGAAAAGGATGTGAAGCTTAGTTTCAGTCCTGTGAGCGCTGAACTATTACTAGTTCACTATTATTTATATGATACAGCATTTCAAAATTCCAGGAGTCTGGGATGTTTGCCAGAGACCACTCCTCATCCAGCCCTAAACTCTAATTTTTGTCCCACTCCAGGACTATCTTCACCATGTCTTTTCTTTTCTTCTGAATTTTTCTCAGCAAAGAAATAAACCACTTCTGGTCCCCAGTAGGACCACATTTATCAAATAAACTCTATATCTAATCAATCTCCAATCTCTACTCCCTAAAGCAAATACCTACATTAGTAATTTATATGAAAATTAAATAATTCCTAATAGTTACATTGCTTGTTACAGAAAACAGTAGATTATGAATCTACTGTTCATAAAATAAGAGGTATCTGAGGTGGTATTGAGAAACTTTTTCACTACAATGTAATAGGTGACAACAAGGACAAGTTTGAAATAGACAAATTTTCTATTTTAAATATTATATTTAAACTGATAAAATGCAATTTCATAATTCAAGGTTTTTTTTCTCTTTTTACTCAGAGAAAAAATCTTCAGGGGCACAAAAAAGTTTTGCTTAATTTTCTGTTGCTGTTGTTTTTCCCACACTAACTGAACTATAACCTTTAAAATTGGTAAGGGATTTTGTTATTATTATTATTATTATTGCTTCACTTATTATCATAATTAGCATCATCATGAATCCAGAGAATTTTAAATATATAACCACAATCTGGCAATTAAAATGCTGTAAGCAAAATCTATTTTAAAAATAATCAAACACAAAATAAAAACTAATTATAGCTTACAAGGTTCATTTATTTTAGAACCCAAGCTCATTGTCTTTAAGTGCTAATATAAAATTAATTTATTTCATTCAATTCACTCAACAAATAGTTATTAGGCACCTACGATGTCCCAAGGACAGTTCAATGCACTAAGGATATAGTGGCAAATTCAAAGTTCCAGCCCTCATGGAATTTACATTCTTGTTGAGAAGTAGGCAATGGAAAAACCCAAAGATAAATACAAAACGCATTTTATCAGATGATGACAAGGGCTTTGGAGAAACATAAGGTAAAGAGGATTCAGAGGAGCGAGCAAGGAGGGACGCTGTCTTATTGTCAGGATGATAGAGTGACATTTGAAAAAGCTAGGAAGGGATTGAGAAAGTAAGCTATGCAGATATCTGTGGGAAGAGCATTCAAGGCAGAAAAAAGTAAGTGCAAAGGTCCTGAGGTAGAAGCAAGCCTGGTATGCTCAGGGAACAGCATGGAAGCCAGAACACATGTGACCTAAATGAGATTAGAGTGGAAAAAGGGCAGCTATAATGTTTAGTGCCATGGGGGTTATTATAAAGACTTGGACTTTTACCCTGAAATGTAGGAAGCCATTGAGGAATTTTAAGCAGAGAAACAACATGATCTGACTTATGTTGTTAAAGGATCACTCAGATTCACACCTTGAAAATAAATAGCAGGATGTGGGGTGGAAGAAAGTTAGGAGACAAGTTATGAGGTCACTGCAATAGCCCAGCTAAGAAATGATGGTGCCTGAAATGGGTATTGGCATAATAATGGTGAGATGCGATCAGATTCTAAATGTCTTTGAAGATAGAGCTAACGGCTTTTACTGACAAATGGAACATAGGGATGATGGATGACTTCACAGTTTTTGGCTTAGGCAAGTGGAAGGATGAAAGTATTATCAACTGAGATGTGAAAGACAAGGCAGAATAAAACTACGTATGATGTGGCTGAGGTCATTTTTAGACATGATAAACTTTACTAGCTATTAGACAGCTGCAGGGAGATGTTAAGCATATCATAAAATATATGAATCTGTATTCTAGGAAAAGGTAGAGATGTAAATTTGGAAGTCATCAGCTGATTGATAGTATTTAAAGTGTTTACACTGGATAAGATCACCTAGTTAGTGAGTATGAAAACAAAATAGTAGACGTCTGATAACTGAACCTCAGAATATGCCAGTATTCAGAGGTCTTGAAAATAAGGGAAAAAGCAAATTGAAAATTAAATGCCAATGAAGTAGGAAAACCAGACGTTAGACTTCAGAAAGCCAAGAAAAAAAGCTTTTAAAGGAAAACGAAGTGATCAAGCGATCAAATAAGGCTGATAAATTAGGTAAGACAAGGACTAGGAATTGACCACTGGGTTTAATCACATGGCAGCAACTTAAGACTTCTATAGAGTGGTAGAGACAAGTCTTAATTAAAATGAGTTTAAGCAAGAATGGGAAAAAGATGACTAAACATATTGAGACAGCAAGTACAGGCAATTCTTTTGAGGAGTTTTGCTGAAGAAGCCCAGAGAAATAAAACGGGAGCTGGGGAGGAATTGGAGGTTGAGCAAGGTTTATTTTTTAATTGAGAATATTACAGCTTATTTGAATAAACCAGTAAACGGGGAAAATTGATGATGCAAGAGAGAGGCACAAGACAATTACCGGAGGCATGTACTTGAAAGAGGATGGGGTCCAGTGTAAAAGCAAAGGGGCTGGCCTTCAACAGAGGCACAGACATTTAACCAATAACAAGAGCAAAAGAAGCTATATAGGTACAAAGGCAGTCAATATTGTTTTAGCTCTGTAAGTAGGAAGAGAATTGTATTTAGACAGTTTTCAGAATTTTCTGGAAACACACAATGTAGAAATAAAGAGGCCATGAAGGCACAAACAAAGGGGATGATTATAGTGATCTCTATGTGAAAGCAGAAGTGAGAACACATGGTGCATGGATATATTGCAAAAGTAGTAAAACTAATGGATTGTGGGTCCTGGTAGGGTTTAAAAATTCTTGGGGTCAGAGCACTAAAGGGAGTGGGCCAGAAAAACAGACATGGTGTTTGAAGAGTAGAATGCTTAAAATGAAGATTACAGAGGAGTACAATTACTGGTAACACCAACATCTAGGTTATGACCACAGAAATGAGTGCCTAAGACAGAGTAAAGGACATGATCACTGGAGGAGAGGAGGTCAAGGACCTGAGATGGCAGGTGTGTGGACAACGAAATTGCTAGGTAAATACATATTTACCTAGGTTCATTCTCTCTCTACATAGATAAAATTATATTTATAAAATTATGTATATTATATATATACATATATATATATATACACACACCAAGGAAATTCATTGTCTCTCTATATATACTCAAACATCCAGTTTACAATCCAGTATATATATATATATATATATATATAGTATATACATATACATAAAGAGAGAGAAAGAGAAGGATGAATTTGATAGATACTAAGAGTTTGAAGGAATGTGGGAAAGAAAAGGAGACCTGGGGGTCTGCAGATGGTTACAATAGGGTGGGGCAATGAATGGCATAATCTCATAGCTTGAACTTCAAATCTGGGTATTTTTAAGGAGAATGGCCTGAAAGGTACCAAGGGAATGTCTACTTATCTCGAGGACAAGTTGCGGAAGAGTGCAGAAGAAAAAAGCATACTCTCCTTGAGAGGCTTTATGGGAAGCTGCTTCTTTAGAGACAGTTTAATTTCAGAGAGAAAGGAGGTGAAAAACTGTTTGGCAAATAGGTTAAGATTTCAGAAGGCTTTGCTGATAATAGACACTGAGTCCCTGAGTACTCACTGGAAGGTTTGGGGAGATAATGGAGAAAGATTTTACAAAAAGTGAAAAGATTTATTGGGAGGAGGGATGAATATGAATGATAGGAGATGACTTGGAAATGTTGGGGTTCACAGAGTAATTGATAGAAACAAGAATGAAGGACACAATCTGATCAGTCCTGGATTCTTAAGCCGGATGCTGTGGGGAGGCAGTGAATGTTGGTGAGAAGGGAGGAGAGGTTCTTAGCAAGAATATTTAAAGCCATGGGATCCCATCTTCACTCCTGATGACATCATGAAGGCTGGAGGAGAAACCGCATTTGATGAGATAATCTAAAACACAGTTGATCTATCTGAAAACTGCCAAGGCACTTGTGCAGTTCACTTTGACCCAAAATATTGCAGGGTCTACGGAAAAGCTAATATTATAATTTTGGTTGAAAAATAAAAAGATACAATACGTAGTTTGCCCTCCCCGGCATTGAGAAGATAAAACAGTCTCAATTTTCATTGCATTGTCAGACTTTCCACCTGTTGTTTGGGTACCTAAATCTTACAGAGGTATTTTCATTCATCAACATAAAATATCCACACTGCAGACCTGCAGAGAATCCAACTTTGAATTGAAGAGAATTCTCAAAAACAGTAATAACTATAGAACACTCACCAGTCCAGGCACCGTGCTTAAACCTCTTATCCCATGTAACACTTGCAATGGCCTTGTGATGTGCTATTCTCATTTTTCAGAGGAAGATATTGAGGCATAACAAAATTAAACTGTCCTAGGTCATAGAGTGAATAAATATGTAAAGTATGCTGTGTCTGAGCTGAAAGCACTATCTAAAAGCACGATCTCTATTAGGCTCTTGTAGCAGTATTTCTCAAAGTGCCATCCTTGGACCTGTGAATTTGTAAGAAATGCAAATTTCTAGGATGCCATCCTGAATCTACTGAATCAGAGACTCTAGGGGTGGTGTTCAGCACTCTGTGTTTTAACAAGCCCTCCAAGTGATTCTGATGCAGGCTCAAGTTTGAGAATCCTGTTCTAAAGTAAGTAGGAATGAAGTATCAGATGATTGAGAGCAAGTACAGGATAACTATCTATCATTGTAGGTTCTTTAAATTCTCATGTCATTGTGTGCGTGTGAGTGTGTGTAGCTAGGTAGGTATAAGTATGTGAGTATAGGGGTGTAGTACTAGCTAATATCCCTCCCTCATTATAAATACCTTAAGGATTATTATTAATTTTAGGATTTATTGAAGACTGCTATGAAACTCCAACAACTTGGAAACACATCCAGTTTACAGTCTGGCCATTGTGAGGATCTGGGCCTTAGCACAGATGTTGTCCTACTTTTCCAGTCTATTAAATATACGAAGAAACAATAGCTCTTATTCTTTGAAACATTGAAGTTTTTATTTGCACTACAAAATCTGGTGACTTATAGGTGTGTTCATATTATAAGCCTCTCAATTTTATCAGAATCACGACTTTGCAAAACAGGACAATAACGTTACGGGAACGTAAGACAAGAAAACTGTCCTGACATTAATCACTGATTCTGTATAGGCAACACCTTGTTAGAAAAGATGTTCTTCCTGTAGCAGAGCTGCTGCTAGGGACAGCTAAATTGCTGAAACAGCTACTTAATTTCCTCTTTTCAGTAAATAGAAAATCAATACGAAATAGAGTGCCACTGACCTTTTTTTTGGCATTACATAAATAACTGAATTTCATGGAAAATAGATTTTCCAAAAATTATAGCAGGATTTCTTTCACCTATTTCCACATTTTCCAATCAAAATAGAGACTATTACAAAAGCATCAATCAACCCAATACTCTTCCTCCATCCCTGAGGGCATAATGAAAAACTAAATCCACTAGGGAAGAAGTCGTATGACGAGAAAATCCTGCAATCATTATTCATTTTGTAAGGCAGGGCTGGTGAGAGGGGATGGTGGTGAAAAGCAAGTAACCTCTTGCATTTGTCTGCCTCTGCTAACTTTTCTTCCAGCCACTTTACATCTGCCATATCATATGTATCATTATCATGGAGGAATTGAGAAAGGTACAGTTATCTTAATCTTACAGAGGAAGAAACGAAGGCCCATATGAGTTTAACAAATAGGCATGGGTAATCCTATATGTTGGGATTAAAACTTGGATTAAAACCCAGTTCTATTGATCGTTACCTCTCTGATACTGCCCCAATCTTCACCTAAACTTTTGAATGATGTGTCTATGAATAGTACATGCCACTCCCACTCAGTGAAAAGGTGATGATCTAGACCAGAATTCTCAAAAAGTTTAGGGACACTCTTTCAGTGGGTCCATGAGATCATACATTTTCATAATAATGCTATGATATTATTAGCCTTTTCACTTGCATCACTCACAAGTTTACAGTAGAGTTTTCCAGAGGCTACATGAAGTATGATGTGGTAACAAATTGAATGCAGAAGCAGACAGAAAAATCCAGCTTTCTTCTATTGTGTTGTCATTAGATTTGTAAAAGTGTAAAAATGCTAATCTTTTGACCTAAATTGTTTTTATTTTTGAAATTTTCATAAAGTTAACATATAATGTTCTCATGGTTTCAAAATGAATTAATAAACATTACTAAAACTTCCTAGTTTAATGTCTAGTACAATAAATAGCAACAGATATAACCTATAGTTTATAAAGTTCTTTGGGGTCCTCAATCATTTTTATGAGTTTAAGGGGAGCCTGAGAAGAAAAATTCTGAGAACTGCTGAGCCAGACTAAAGTAAAAAGCTGACCCACAAATAAATTTTCATGCTTCAATTATGTTCTTTCATTTATTCATTCTTACATTCTTCATTCAATAAGTATTTCTTGAGCCCTATTATGTGTAACATTGCCAGACACTGGATACACAGTGATGAACAAAATAATAGTCCTTATTCCCAGTGGGGGTAGAAAACAGTAAATAAATAGTCAGTACATAGTACATATGTATTGCAAACTTTGATAATTTTTTAAAGAAAAAGGAGTGAGGGAAGTAGAGATTAGGAAGGCTGCACATAGGTATAAGGAGGAATCACCATAAAGCAAAGGAGAGAAAGGAGATCTGACAGAAGAAACAGCATGTTTTCAAGATCTTAAGGTACTAAGGAGCTTGATGTACTCAAGGAACTAATGTATGAACAGGTAGCTAGAGTATAAGGAGCAAAAGAGAAGCTGGAAAGTAAGAAGTTGGAAAGTGAGGCAGGGGCCATATCTTACAAGCCATCATATGGCATGATAAGAACTGTAGATTTTACTCTATGTGCAGTAGGAAGTTCTTAAAGAATTTCAAACAATGGAATGGCATGATCTGTGTTAAATGGGTGGTATTGATTAAAAAGAAAATCTATTGGATTAGAAGAATATTTATCAAAGCTAACCAATAGAAATAGAATGGGCAAAATTAGTGAATCCAGGAGGAAAACCTATACATTATTAAAACTTTGTTAAATTAAGGCAAATTAAGGAGGGGGGAACTGCAGAATAATCACATTCCTTTGAGCAAGAGGGTAAGGTGAGCCCAGAACACACTTGGGAGTCTGACCAAATGGACCAGAGTCCACTTGAGGCTGAAATCTCAAGCACTACCCTAGGTTATCCTGGCAAAGGGGCTTTCTCTACATTCCCGTAATATTATAACAATGACAACAACAACAATAATAAGCCCTCAAATGAAATATACAGTAATTATAGACAGAAAAATTCATGGTGTGATTAGCTCCATCTAGGAGGTCTTTAGAATGGAGGAGCAATGTGAGTTTACGCAGAAGAGTTAAGTCTGGGTATGGCACATCATCTCTGGTAAGGAATCTCTGACAGAAATGGACTACTTTTGTGCCCTCTATAAATTGGCCTTGTATTAGAACAATGTTAAGACTTAATGCTTAGACTATTCTCTCTGCTCTTACTCTCACCCAAGAAAATTGGGCCTGCTCAATAAAGAGATGCAGACAAAGCCCCAAGTCAACAATCTGACTTACACTTTTAAAAGTTCACTCCAACTGCCAGGTGAGAACAGATTGGGGAGAAGAGCAGAGCTAGAGAGACTTGTTAGGAGGTTATTATAATTGTCAAAGAGAAGGATGATGGCAGCCTGGATAAAATGCCGTTGGCGAAAACAGAGAAGAGTAGACGACCCTGAGACTAGGAGTAGATAAAAGATTAATGGCGTTTTTAACATAATGAACTGCAAAAGGAGAATAAAGGTAGAAATAAAACATTACTCCCAGATTTCTGATTTGTGCAGCAGAGTAGATGATGATTCCATTTACTGAGATGGGAAAACATATCTAGTAGAAGAGACGGGAATCAAGACTTTGGGACATGTTAGGTTTAACTTGCTTATGAGATGTTTCTGTGGAAAATGTCAAAGAGGCAGCTGAAAAAAAGTACAGAGCACAGAGGTAAGGTTTGGAATGAAATTTGGGAACCATAGATATGCGTATTGTAAGACCTAAAATTTGAAGTGCTCTGCTAACATTTTTTAATCTCACAGGGGCCCCAAAGCCCTAACCATGAGTTTTCCTTCTCTCTCCAGATATGCTCCCCACCCAGTGGGGAGAGCTCCCCACCCAGCTAGTTCTCCTATTACCTGCACAAGCTGCACCTCACCTGGTCCTCAACCTAGGAGATCTCACATCCCTGACAGCCTCTCACCTCTGAGTATATATATCCAAAGGATGTGAAATCAGTATCTCAAAGATATATCTGCACTCCTATGTTCATTGTAGCATTATTCACAATAGCCAAGATATGGAAACAACCTTAATGCCCATCAGTTGCTAAGCACATAAAGAAGATGTAAGATATGTGTGTGTGTGTGCGTGTGTGTGTGTGTGTGTGTGTGTGTACATTGAAGAGTGAGTGAGACATGAGGATGTGAAGACACTAAGCCTTTTGAAAGTTTTGGTGACAAGGAGGAGCAGAGAAATAGGTCACTATCTAGATAGAAATCTGGAAAAAAGGAGGTTATTTGAATTCTAGAAAGAGTAATCCAATAGGGAAAAAGTTTGATGATGCTAGAAAAAGAAGGGATATCCAAAGAAGAGAGGTCTGTAAAAGGCAGGGTGGAGTAGAGCACATTTGGAGAGAATGGTCTTTGATAAGAGCAGGAATTCACCACCATTGAGATTGGACGAAATGAAAAATTGAGCATGGATCCTGGTATTTTCTGGATTTGGTATTAGAAGGAAAAGAGAGGTTTTTGCTGGTGGATTCTATTTTCCCATTGAAGAACGAGGCAAGAATAGTTGTAACTGAGAGTAGGAGTTTGGGAGTGAGGAGATAGTATGAAAGAGTTAATGGGGAGAGGGGAAAGAAAGCCCATTTGAAAATCATGGTAGAATTTTGAGAGTTAGTAGCTCTCAGTCAAATCAGTTTAACTGTCTGTAAATCACAAATATAACAAAAATTGCTACAATCTTGTAAACACATTATCATTTCACATATATTATCTCTTTTCATTTAAACCTTACAACAACCTTATGATGTCAAAATCATTTTCCCCACTTTTATGAGGAAACTAAAGCTCAGAAAGCTTATGTAATTCATCAAGAGAGTAAATGACGGGGCAGCGAATTGAATTCAGTTCTATCCAATGTAGTCAATGTATCAACTGCACCAGTGTTTCTCAAACTTGAGTAATGCAGACACTTCAAAGGAAAATAATTCTCAGACTTCTAGCATTGACTGAAATTAGTTTTTATTTAAATATATACAAACATAAAAACGAAAATAAACTCTACACTTATAGCTTTTATACAACTAGAAAACCGTATAAAATTTATAAATTAGCAACAACAAAAACTCTAAGACCAATAAAATTCCAAGTATCAACATTATTTTAAAGTGATATTTATTAAAACTGATTCATTTACAATAGGTTTAATAGTAAAGTGATGTATTTTTGTGTAAAAGTTTCACTTTTGTGAATCTTTATTTTGAACATAATAGTCAATCATTTGAGTTGTCATCATTATCATTATTTTGACTTTCTAACAATGGATTCATTTCTAACTACCAATCCTCATATTTAATACTGAATTCTTTTAATAGTGCACTTCAAAAAACAATACTGAACAAATTAAGGAAAATGTCTTCATTGTATATTTACTATGTTTACAGCTAATGAAGAATTTTAAGATGATACTTATAAAGGTGATATATGTCAACGACTTTTAGGTATGGTCCTGAATACTTGAGTGCAGACACAGCTTAAAACTAATTTTCCAGACACAGTTCTCAATTCCAGCTACTGTGCTATGAAGTCATTTAATCTTCTCTTGACACCAGAAGATTCGTAAACCAAAGTGCACATGCAGGCATTGAAATTACGTGAAAATATCATTTATAAGGTAATTATTCAAATGATCTCAAGCTTGAGACATTAACTCATTTCTCTCATCCCAGCTCGACCCTGCAATCCTCCTCCTACCAATGCAATCACTATACCCCCTTCAAGTGGGCGGTCAGCTTTGTGCTCTTACCTTAAGAAAAGACAAGGAACATACACATTTGAAAGAATCCAGGCTTTCCATGGAATAACAGCAACTTCCTAAAACTAATCTCTTTACCCATCATCCAAACACCACAAAGAGAAACAGAGAGCAAATAAAACAACCCATAAACCATGTCAAAGCATAAGTCGGGAGACAATACAATGCACACGTAAGTAAGACAAATATCTGAAAATACCGCAGTCAGCTTTGAACCCCACTCAAGAGCAGACAATCAGGTAGAGACTGCACACAGTAGAGGAGAGAGCAGTGGGGGTCTAACTGTGGTGGAACACAGATAAAACCAATGCCAGAGGGAGGCACACAGTGAATGGGGAAAATCATTAAGAAAAAGTCTGAGATTGTGGATCAGAGCACTAGCTCCTGGGAAATCAAAAGGATAGGGATTAAAACTGTGTGGGACTGATAGTAGCAGTCTTGGGGAGGGGTAATTCTTGAAGCTTTTGAAGGGGAAGTAAGCAGTGGAAATACGGGTCCTGTAGAAAAAAAAAGGAATTGCCAAATCAGAAAACATATCATGCCCTTCTTTCCTCACTAAAATCTACTAAATTTACTTTAAAAGTCTATCAAAGATTTTACAGCATCAAAAGACAGGGATGATTTTAACTAAGATGTTTAGGAAACCACCAAAACTTCAGAATAACAGGCAGAATCATCTGTTATCACTAATCCAGCAAAATATAAGATATGTAAAATCAATGACAAATGGCAGAGCCATCTCTACAAATCTTTTATAAGAAGAAATAAATAAAAATGAAAACAGCTGATAGAAATCCCCCTCAAATAAACAAACACGAAGCAGAGAAAGGTTGTGACACAACAGCCCAAGCTGAATTAACTATCTTTAAACAAGCATTTGTAGATATTAAAAAAAGCTTTTGAATCAAACATTTAAGTCTGAATCAAATGAACAAAACAGAGAAACTATGAAATGAGAGTTAATTGAACTCAGAAAAGAAACTTAAGAAAAATACAAAATATCTCAGAAATGAAAGCTAAATTTAAACAATGTGTGTGAGAGAATAAGTGCTACTTAAAACACATGAGAACTGAGAAGAGAAATGAAAATATCCAAGAAAACTAAAATAAGATAAAGAAAGTGGAAAAAATTATAGAGAGACTGATATAGTAGATAAGCAAAACTGTACCAAATTATTGGAGTCTCTGAAGAAAAAAAAACGAGAACAGAATATTTGAAAACATAATCCAAGAAATTTTACAGAAATAATAGAAAATCCAAATCTATGTATTGAAAGGAGCTTTAAAGATGAAGAAAAAAATAATCCTTTCGGCCTCCAGGCAAAAAGACTAGGTGAACTACAAAAGAAAACGAGTCACACTGGCATCAATAGGATGCCAATAATTAATAATTATAATTATCTTGATAGCAACAGAAAGCAAGACAGTGGTACAGCAAAATTTTCAAGTAACTCAGGGAAAGAAAGTGTAAGCTCAAGATTTTTTAATTTAACCAAGTTGTGCATCAAGCATCAAGATTTAGAAAACAGTTTAAATATCAAAGACCTTGTGGAATAATGTATTCACAAATCCTTCCTGAAAAATTTACTATAGAATAAGCTTCATGCCATCAAAAGATAACTGACAAAACTTCAGCAGAAGAATAATATCATGTATCGGCCATATTTAAAGTAAATCTAAGCCTAAAACAATGGTAGAAACATGGCTGAAAACATATGCAAATGTTATATATTCTGACTGCGGAATAACATAATTAAAACAAAAGAGGACAAAGGAAAGAGAAAAATAAAGGCATAAAGCACAGTGATTGTCCCTAAGTATGAAGTGGTGATCAAAATATATTCCTTTGAAGCTGACAAACCAAAGAAACCAAACCCAAATCAAGTTCTAATAACGAAATTAATACTAAAAGTATCATTTAAAAAATATTAGTATAAAGGTAACAACTAGAACAAAAATTCAAACTTGCCAATAAAACAAAAGAAATTTAAAAGGAGGGGAAAAAAATCATATCTCACCGAGGAAGAAATACAATAAAATAGCATAAATCAATACAAGCAGCAAATCTAAGAAAAAAACATAAGAAAGTTGAGATCACATTTATAAGCCAACACAATAATTGTAAATGAACTTAACTTAGCTATATTTATAAAACAAGATTTTTAGGTTGACTTTCAAAGCAAAATGAAACTCTATACCATACAAGAGGCACACCTACAACAAAATGATTCAGAAAGACTAAGAATCAAGGGCAACAACATCAACAGACGAATGGATAAAGAAGATGCGGTACATATATACAATGGAATACTACTCAGCTGCAAAACAGAACAAAATCATTCCATTTGCAATAACATGGATGGACCTTGAGAGAATTATGTTAAGTGAAATAAGCCAGTGAGAGAAAGATAATCTGTGTATGACTCCAGTCATATGAGGAATTTAAAACTATGGACCAAGAACAGTTTAGTGGATACCAGGGGAAAGGTGGGGTGGGGGGTGGGCACAAAGGGTGAAGTGGTGCACCTACAACGTGACTGACAAACATTAATGTACAACTGAAATTTCACAAGATTGTAACCTATCAATAACTCAATTTAAAAAAAAAGGTAAAAAAAAAAGAATCAAGGGCAACAAATGGGCAAATGTACACAAGGCCAATAGTAATATCAGACACCAGGTGGAAGTCATGCTAAAAATAAAGTTAAACAAAAAATAATGCTCTGTAATACTAAAGACTGCATACAGATATGAGTGTTAGGAATCTATACACCAAAACACCCACAGCAACAGGGGCTGGCCCCGTGGCCTAGTGGTTAAGTTTAGTGCACTCCACTTTAGCAACCCAGGTTCAGTTCCAGAGCATAGACCTACACCACTCATCAATAGCCATGTTGTGGCAGCAACCCACATACAAAATAGAGGAAAACTGGCAACAGATGTTAGGTCAGGATAAATCTTCCTCAGGAAAAAATCCCCACGGCAACAGCATTCATAAATATAAACTACAGACATGGAAAGAGGAACTGATGGAAACACACTCATCATAGGAGACTTTAACACATTATCCTTAGCCTAACACAGGTCAAGTAGAGAAAATACAAATAAAGATATAAAAGACAAATAATATCAATAAAGTAGATCTCATGAATATTTATATCAAACTTTATGACATTAAAACAAAAAATATATCTTCTTGACCACAAATGAAAAATTCATGAAAACTACAATTCCAAAATGTCTAAGTTCCACAAAATAGAAATAATACAAACATTATCTTATCAATATTATTGTATCAAAATTCAGTACAACTAGGAATTAAAATAATATGGTATTGGTATGAAAACAGACACACAGATCAATGCAACAGAATAGAGAGCCTAAAAATAAACCCATACATATATGGCCAACTAATTTATGACAAAGGAGCCAACAATATGCAATAGGGAAAATACAGTCTCTTCAATAAACAGTGTTGGGAAAATTAAACAGACACATATAAAAGAATGAAACTGGACCGCTATCTTATACCACACACAAAAATTAATTCAAAATGATTAAAGACTTGAACAGAAAACCTGAAACCATAAACCTCTAGAAGAAAACATAGGCAGAGAGGACCTTGACATAGATCTTGGTGATGATTTTCTGAGTCTGACACCAAAAGCGAAAGCAACAAAAGCAAAAATCAACAAGTAGGACCATATCCAACTAAAAAGTTTCCAGCCATGCTGTGGTGGTGGCTCACATAGAAGAACTAGAAGGACTTATGACTAGAATATATACAACTATGTACTAGGGCTTTGGAAAGGGAAAAGAAAAGAGAGGAAGTTCGGCAACAGATGTTAGCTCAGGGAAAATTTTTCCTAGAAAAAAAAAAAAAATTTTTTTAAAAAAAAACAAACTTCTGCACAGCAAAGGCAATCATCAACAAAATCAAAGGCAACCTAATGAAAGGAAGAAAATATTTGCAAATCATATATCTTATAAGGGGTTAATACTCAAAATATATAAAGAATTCACTCCACTCAGTAGCAAAAATACAGTTCGATTTTCAAAAAGTGGGCAGACAATCTGAATAGACATTTTTCCAAAGAAGACATACAGATGGTCAACAAGTACATGAAAAGATGCTCAACATCACTAATCATCAGGAAAATGCAAATCAAAACCACAATGAGATACTACCTCACACCTGTTAGAATGACTATTATCAAAAAGATAACAAATAAATGTTGACAAGGATGTGAAGGAAAGGAAGCTCTTTTGCACTGTTGGTGGGAATGTAAATTGGTGCAACCACTATGGAAAACAGTAGGGAGGTTCCTCAAAAGATTAAAAATAGAACTACCATATGACCCAGCAATTTCACTTCTGAGTATTTATCCAAAAAAAAGAAAACTACTAACTGGAAAAGATATATGCACCCCCATATTCATTGCAGCTTTATTTACAATAGCAAAGAGATGGAAACAACCTAAGTGACCATCAATAGATGAATGGATAAAGAAATTGTGGTATATATACAAATAAAATATTATTCACCCACAAAAAAGGAAATCTTCCTATTTGTGACAACGTGGACGGACTTTGAGAGTATTATGCTACGTGAAATACATCAACAAAAACAAATACCATATGATATCTCTTATATGTGGAATCTAAAAAAAAGTTCATAGATACAGAGAACTGACAGATGTTTTCCAGAAGCAGAGTATGGGAGAAATGGGTGAACTGGTTTTTGTTGTTTGTTTGTTTGTTTAAATAAATTGAATTAAAAAGAAAAACTTTACACAATTTCATTAAAAGATTGCCCTACCAAAAAAAAAAACTGTAAATGCTCTATCTCAAAATTGGAAATCTCTCTATTAAAGAATTTGTTGATGAGAAATACACATCAAAATACAATTTCTAAAATTAATAATGAAAACACTGCACATCTGCATCTGTGAGAGAAAATAGAAGTATTGATCAAAGAAAGATACACAGTAGCCTTATATACTTATACAAACAAAAATAACTGAAAAAGGAAAAAAGTAAAGCAAAAGAAAGCATAAGGAAAGGAAAAAGTGAGATAAAAATAAAAATAGATATAATAAATCAAAACATTGGTTCTTTGAAAAAATAAATAATATCTAAATTAATCAATAAAGGGAAAAGTATGAAAACAAAAATGACAAGAAAAATAATTGAAAATTTTTAGTGATAAAGGATTATTTTGCACAACTCTGTGCAAATAAATTTAAAATCTGAGCTCAGTACAATACAATACTACTTCTGCAATGAGGGAAATGTCCTAAATCTACACTATTTAATAGGTAGCCACTAGTTACATGTGTTTATTGAGCACTTGGGTACTTAATGTGGCTAGTCTGATTGAGAAACTGAATTTTTTATTTGATTTCATCATAACTGATTTAAATTTGAATATCCTCATGCAGATAGGTAGTGGCTACCATATCAAAAAGGAAAGAAGGTGATGAAAGAGAAATTTTCCCTAGATAATGCAATTTATCAAAATTAACTCCAATAGAGATTTTTCAAGAGCTTAAACAGACCAAATCTATAAAAGAAATAAAATTATCAAAAAATCTCTCTCTCCGTCTCTCTGACATTGACACACACATACCATCAGGCCCAGATACTTTCCCCAGAAAAATTTTACCAAACCATCAAAAACTGAATAATTCCAATTCTAAATTACTTCCAAGAACTTCCAAACTTTTTTCCCCAACTTTATTGAGATATAACATTGTATAAGTTTAACGTGTATGTGTTGATTAGATACACGTATATATTGCAGTATGATTACCACCACAGTGTTAGCTAACACCTCCATCACATCACATAATTGCCATTTCTTTCTCATGGTGATAATATTCAAGATCTACTCTCTTAGCAACTTTCAAGTATACAGTATAGTAAGCTATAATCACAATGCTGTGCATTAGATCCCCAGAACTTATTCATCTTCTAACTGGAAATTTGTTTCCTTGGACCAACAATCTCCATTTCTCCCACCCCCTAATACCAAGTAGCCACCATTCTACTCTGTTCCTACAAGTTCAGCTTTTTTAGATTCTACATATAAGGGATATAATACACTATTTAGCTTTTCCTGTCTGACTTCTTTCACTTAGCATAATGTCCTTCAGTTCTATCCATGCTGTTGCAAATGGTAGGATATCCTTCTTTCTCATAACTGAATAATATTCCATTTTATATTACCTCATCTTTACCCATTCTTCTGTTGACAGACGCTTAGGTTGTTTTCATATCTTGGCTATTGTGAATAATGCTGGGAATTCTTTGAGATCCTGTTTTCAACACCTTTGGATATATATCTAGAAGTGGGATTGCT
Source organism: Equus quagga (assembly GCF_021613505.1). Lineage (NCBI taxonomy): Eukaryota > Metazoa > Chordata > Mammalia > Perissodactyla > Equidae > Equus > Equus quagga. The sequence goes on from NC_060268.1 coordinate 49,831,166, forward strand.
GGATCATATGGTAGTTCTGTTTTTAATTTTTGAGGAACCCCCATATTGTTTTCCATAGTGGCTGGACCAATTTACATTCCCACCAGCAGTGCACAAGAGTTCCGTTTTCTCCACATCTTTGCCAACACTTTTTCTCTTTTATCTTTTTAATGGTAGCCATTCTAATAGGCGTGAGGTGATATCTCTTTATGGTTTTGATCTGTATTCCCTGATTATTAGTGATATTGAGAACTTTTTCCTGTACCTGTTGGCCATTTGTATGTCTCCTTTAGAAGAATGTCTATGCAAGTCCTCTGCCCATTTTTTAAATTTTTTTTATTGAGGTTATGATAGTTAACAACCTTGTGAAATTTAAGTTGTACATTATTATTTGTCAGTCATATTATAGGTGCACCACTTCACCCTTTGTGCCCACCCCCCTCTTTTCCCCTGGTAATCACTAATCTCTTCTCTTTGTCCACATGTTTATCTTCCATATATGAGCGAAGTCATACAGAGATTGTCTTTCTCTATCTGGCTTATTTTGCTTAACATAATACCCTCAAGATCCCTCCATGTTCTTGTGAATGGGATGATTTTATCCTTTTTTATGGCTGAGTAGTATTCCATTGTATATATATACCATATCTTCTTTATCCAATCATCAGTTGATGGGCACTTAGGTTGCTTCCACGTGTTGGCTATTGTGTATAATGCTGCAATGAACATAGGGGTGCATGGGGCTCTTTGAATTGCTGATTTTAAGTTCTTTGGATAGATAGCCAGTAGTCTTCTGCCCATTTTTTAATTGAATTGTTTTTTGTTATTGATTTGTATGAGTTCTTAATATATTTTTAATATTAACCTATTATCTAGAAGTGGGATTGCTGGATCATATGGTAGTTCTGTTTTTAATTTTTGAGGAACCCCCCATATTGTTTTCCATAGTGGCTGGACCAATTTACATTCCCAATATTTGCAAATATTTTCTCCCATTCTCTAAGTTACCTTTTCATTTTGTTGATTGTTTCTTTTGCTGTTCAGAGCTTTTTTAGTTTGATGTAGTACCACTTATTTTTGTCTTTCTTGCCTGTGCTTTTGGCATCATATCCAAAGACTGGTTGCCAAGATCCACGTCAAGGAGTTTTTTTCCTTTATTTTCTTTTAGGAGTTTTACAGTTTTAGGTCTCGCATTTAAGTCTTTAATCCATTTTGAGTTAATTTTTGTGAGTGGTGCAAGATAATGGGTCCGAATTCATTCTTCTACATGTGATTATTCAGTTTTTCCACTACTATTTATTGAAGAGACTATACTTTCCCCATTGACTATTCTTGGCCCCATTGTGAAATATTAGTTGACTATATATGCAAGAGCTTATTTCCGGGTCCTCAATTCTGTTCCATTGCTCTTAGTGTCTATTTTTATACTAGCACCACACCGTATTAATTTCTATAGCTTTATGGTATATTCAGGGTCTTTTGTGGTTCCATACAAATTTTAGGATTATTTTTTTTATTTCTGTGAAAAATGCCATTGGAATTTTGAAAAGGATTGCATTGAATCTACAGATTGCTTTGGGTAATATGAATATTTTAACAATATTTATCTTCCCAATGCATGAACATGTGATATCTTTCCATTTGTTTGTATCTTCTTCAATTTGTTTCATCAGAGTCTTGTAGTTTTCAGTGTACAGATCTTTTGTCTCCTTGGTTAAATTTATTCCTAAGTATTTTATTGTTTTTTATGATACTGTGAATAAGATTGTTTTATTTCTTTTTCAGATATTTCATTGTTAGTGTATAGAAATGCAACTGATTTCTGTACGTTGATTTTCTACCCTGAAACTTCACTGAATTCATTGATTAGTCCCAATAGCTATTTGGTTTAGTCTTTTGGATTTTCTACACACAGGATCATTTCATCTGCAAATAGAGACAATTTTACTACTTTTTTGTTTTTGTTTTAACATTGGTTTAGAATATAAAATTTCAGGTGTACATTATTACATTTCAATTTCTGTGTAGGTTACATCATGCTCACCACCCAAAGACAAATTAAAATCCATCACCATATACATGTGCCTAATTACCCCTTTTGCCCTCCTCCCTTCCCCTCTGGTAAATACCAATCCAATCTCTGTCTCTACATGATGTTTGTTGTTGTTTATATCTTCTATTTACGAGGGAGATCATTCAGGATATGACTTGCTCCTTCTAACCTATTTCACTTAGCATAATACCGTCAAGGTCCATACATGTTGTCACAAATGGTTGGACTTCATTTTTTCTTATGGCTGAGTAGTATTCCATTGTCTATATCTACCACATCATCTTTATCCATTCATCCCTTGATGGCCAATCTAGGTTGCTTCCAAGTCTTGGATATTGTGAATAATGCTGCGATGAACATAGGGGTGCATATATCTTTACACATTCACGTTTTCATGTTCTTTAGATAAGTACCCAGCAGTATAATAGCTAGATCATATGGTGGTTCTATTCTTAATTTTTTGAGGAACCTCTATACTGTTTTCCATAGTGGCTGCACTAGTTTGCACTCTTACCAGCAGTGCATGAGAGTTCCCTTCTCTCCACATCCTCTCCAACACTTGTTATTTCCTGTCTTGTTAATTATACCCATTCTGACAGGAGTGAGGTGATATCTCATTGTAGTTTTGATTTGCATTTCCCTCATAGCTAATGATGTTGAACATCTTTTCATCTGCCTGTTGGTCATCTGTATACAGCTTCTTTGGAGAAATGTCTGTTCAGATCTTTTGCCCATTTTTCAATTGGATTGTTACTTTTGTTGTTGTTGAGATCAATGAGTTCTTTGTATATTTTGGATATTAACCCCTTATCAGATATATGGTTTGCAAATATCTTCTCCCAATTGTTAGGTTGTCCTTTCATTTTCTTGATAGTTTCCTTTGCTGTGAAGAACCTTTTAGTTTAATCTAGTCCCATTTGTTTATTTTTTCTATTGCTTCCCTTGCCCCGTCAGACCTGGTACTTGAAAGTATGGTGCTAAGACAATGTCAAAGAGCATACTGCCTATGTTTTCTTCTAGAAGTTTCATGATTTCAGGCCTTATATTCAAGTTTTTAATCCATTTTGAATTAATTTTTGTGCAGCGTGTAAGATAATGGTCTACTTTCATTCTTCCCCATGTTAATGTCCAATCTTTCTCCAATGTACATTCTTGGTTCCTTTGTCAAAAATTAGCTGTCCATAGATGTGTGGGTTTATTTATGGGTTCTCAATTCTATACCATTGACCTGTATGTCTATTTTTGTGCCAGTATCATGCTGTTTTGGTTACTATAGCTTTGTAGTATACATTGAAATCAAGGAGTGTAATATGCTCTTTTTTCTCAGTATTCCTTTGACTATTTGGGGTCTTTTGTTGTTCCATATAAATTTTAGGATTCTTTGTTCTATTTCTGTGAAAGTGTTTTTGGAACTTTGATCTGGATTGCATTGTATCTGTAGATTGGTTTAGGAAGTATAGACATTTTAACTATGCTAATTCTTCCAGTACAAGAGCATGGAATAGTCTTTCTATTTCTTTGCATCTTCTTCAATCTCTTTCAATGATGTTTTATAGTTTTCAGTATACAGATCTTTCACCTCCTGTTTAAGTTTATTCCTAGGTATTTTATCCTTTTTGTTGCAATTGTAAATGGGATTGTATTCTTAATTTCTCTTTCTGCAACTTCATTATTAGTGTATAGAAACACATCTGATTTTTTTACGTTGATTTTGCATCCTGGCAACTTTATTGTATTATTTATTATTTATAAAAGTTTTTTGGTGAATTCTTTAGGGTTTTCTATATATAAAATCATGCCATCTGCAAATAGGGACAATTTCACTTCCGCCTTTCCAATTTGGATCCTTTTTTTTTCTTTTTCTTGCCTGATTGCTCTGGCTAGGACTTCCAATACTATGTTAAATAAGAGTGGTGAAAAGTGGGCATCCTTGGCTGGTTCCTGTTCTTAGAGGTATAGCTTTCAGTTTTTCTCCGTTGAGAATGATATTAGCTGTGAGTTTGACATATATGGCTTTTATTGCATTGAGATACTTTCCTTCTACACCCATTTTATTCAGATTTTATCATAAATGGATGCTGTATCTTGTCAAATGCTTTCTCTTCATCTATTGAGATGATCATGTGATTTTTATTCTTCATTTGTAAATGTGGTGTATCACGTTGTTTGATTTGTGGATGTTGACCCATCCCTGCATCCCTGGAATAAGTCCTGCTTGGTCATGGTGAATGTTCTTTTTAATGTATTGTATTTGATTTGCTAGTATTTTGTTGAGGATATTTGCATCGATGTTCATCAGTGATATTGGTCTGTAATTTTCTTTTTTTGTGTTGTCCTTGTCTGGTTTTGGTATCAGGGTAATGTTGCCTTCATGGAATGAGTAAGGAAGCTTCCCCTCCTCTTCAACTTTTTGTAAGAGTTTGGGAAGGATAGGTCTTAAGTCTTCTTTGAATGTTTGGTAGAACTCACCAGGGAAGACTTCCAGTCCTGGACTCTTATTTTTATGGAGGTTTTTGATTACTGTTTCAATCTCCTTACTTGTCTATTCAAATTCTCTACTATTTTTTTTTAAGATTGGCACCTGAGCTAACAACTGGTGCCAATCTTCTTCTTTTTTTTTTTTTTTTTTTTGCTTTTCTCCTCCAAATCCCCCCAGTACACCATTGTATACTTTAGTTGTGAGTCCTTTTAGTTGTGGCATGCATGACATGGCCTCAACATGGCCTGATGACCAGTGCCATGTCCATGCTCGGGATCTGAAGTGGCAAAACTTTGGTCTGCCAAAGCAGAGCACACAAACTTAACCACTCGGCCATGATGCCAGCCCTTCTGCTTCTTGATTCAGTTTTGGAAGGTTGTATGATTCTAAGAATTTATCCATTTCTAGTAGATTACCCAATTTGTTGGCATATTTCTTTTTGTAGTATTCTCTTATAATCTTTCATATTTCTGAGGTGTCCATTGTAATTTCTCCTCTTTCATTTCTGATTTTATTTATTTAAGCCTTCTTTCTGTTCTTCTTGGTGAGTCTAGCTAAAGGTTTGTCAATTTTGTTTGTCTTTTCAAAGAACAAGCTCTTGGTTTCAATTGTTTTTAGTCTCTATTCTTTGTAGTTTCTTTTTTTTTTAGTCTCTATTTCATTTATTTCTGCTCTGATTTTTATTATTTCTTTACTTCTACTGATTTGGGGCTTTGTTCTTCTTTTTCCAGTTCTTTAGGTACACTATTAGATTGTTTGAGATTTTTTGTTGTTGTTATGGTAGGCCTGTATTTCTATAAACTTGCCTCTTAGAACCACTGTTGCTATAAACCATAAGTTTTGGCATGTTTTATTTTCATTTTCATTTGTCTCCTGGTATATTTTTATGTCTCCTTTGATTTCTTCATTGACCCAGTCATTTTTAAGCAGCATTTTGTTTATAAAGCTTAGCAGTGTGTGGCTTATATGGACCCTTCACTCACTCTATCAGGAATGGGGAGCCCCAGTACAGCTGGCTACAAGGTCTAATAGTATATTCCTGTTGCGTGAGTAGGCTCCCAATGTGGCTGGTTGCTCGGCTCAGGAGCTTACAATTGCTGTAAAGCCTCCAGCATGGAAGGCTGTTGTCAGCTCTCTCAGGATTGCAGCTGAGTGGGGCTGGCCCAAGACATGTGAGCATCCAATTGTTTCAGGCTTTGGAAGGATGGGCCCATCCCCTATGTGGTTATTTGAGAAGCACAAGTCTTTTCATCTGATAAGCCTCACTGCCCACAGGGCCACATACCCTGTCAACACAGTCCTTCCCCATGCTTGCACCCTGACCCACAGAGGCAGATCCAGTCATCCCACAGCAGAGGCCCCACACACTCAACCAATGCCCCACACACTCCACCCACTCCTTGTGCATGCCCTGCCCTACAGAGGCAGACCCCCTTGCCTAGCTACAGAGGTTCTAAGCACCCCACATCTATGAGCCCACAAGTTGCCCGAGGGCATGCTGTTGGTTAGGGCCTGTCACTAGGGCAGGTTGCCTGCTCTGGCTGATCTGGATTAAACTGGTTCTCTAGTGAGTGGAGCAAACTCTGGGCTAACAGGCCGGAGGAAGAACTCCAATGGCACCTGCCAGTGTCTGTGTTAGCACGCCTATACTAGGTCACAATAATGGCTTCCACCAATGTCTCCATCCCTGGAGAGGTCTCACCTCTCACTGAGATGCACCCAGAGCCAAATCAAGTCTCTTTTCACCAAAGGACTGTGCACTTTTCTTTCTGGTGATTTAGGTTGCTTTCCAAAATGGGTGAATTTGTGCATGGTCCCTTTGAGAGCCAATTTTTTTCCCCTTATGTCTGATAGCTTTTCTGGGGGTATTCCCCATTGTTTTTAGTAGCCATTAAATCCAGATATTATGACACTCATTTAGGTTGTGTGGAGCCCAAAAAGATGCTTATAGCAGTAACACTTCCTCACTCAGTTCCCTGCTCCTCCAGGGAAGGCTTCATATCTTAGGATTGCTCCCGGATGGCTGTGAAGTGCTTCAGCTCATGAAGGTGGCTTTTTTTCTCTCCAGAAAGGAAGTCCTGCCTCTTCTACCTCAGTCAGCACTGTCCCTTATTGTGAGGGTTCTGTTTATCCAGTTTTCAGTTCTCTCTCAGGGGTTATTTTTTCCAAGAGTAGTTGTAAATTTGTTGTGTCTGTGGGAGGAGGTGAGTTCAGAGTCCACTTATGCTACCATCTTGACAGCTGCTTCTACTTCTTCCTTTCTTATTTGAATGCCTTTTATTTTTCTTGCCTGATTTATCTAGCTAGTACTTCTAGTACTATGTTGAATAATAGTGGTGAGAGTGGGCACCCTTGCCTTGTTTCTGATCTTAGAGGAAAATCTTTCAATCTTTCATCATTGAGCATGGTGTTAGCTGCAGGCTTGTCATATATGACCTTTATTATGTTATGTTATGTTATGTTATGTTCCTTCTATACCCAATTTGTTGAGAATTTTTATCAAGAAAGGATGTTGTATTTTGTCAAATGCTTTTATGAATTTATTAAGATGATCATATGATTTTTACCTTTCATTCTATTAATGTGGTGTGTCACATTTATTGATTTGTGGATATTGAGCCACCTTTGCATCACAGGTATAAATCCCACCAAATCATGGTATATGATCCTTTTAATATGCCATGGAATTTGGTTTGCTAATAATTTTTTGAGAACCAAATTTTTTATATAAAGTTTACAAAAGCTTCATTTAAAGAAGTATAACCTGATACCTACCTGAAAATACTGTATCAAAAAAAGAGAAAACTAAAGACTAATCACAATTATGAATATAATTGCAAACATACTAGGCAAATGAGATCCAGAAAAGAATTTTAAAAGAATAAATGTTCTGGGGCTGGCCTAGTGGCGTAGTAGTTAAGTTCACGCACTCCACTTCAGCAGCCTGGGGTTCGCAAGTTTGGATCCTGGGTGCAGACCTAGCACCACTCATCAAGCCATGTTGTGGTGGCATGCCACATAAAATATAGGAAGATTGGCATTGATGTTAGCTCAGAGACAATCTTCCTCAAGCAAAAAGAAGAAGCTTGGCAACAGATATTAGCTCAGGGCCCATTGTCCTCACCAAAAAAAAAAAAAAAAAGAATGAATGTTCTAGTAATGCTAGGTTGGCTTATTATTTGAAAATGCATTACTACAGTTCACCATATTAAGAGTTCCAAGGAGAAAAATCACGTTATCTTCATAGATCCTGAAAAAGCCTATAACAAAATTCAACACCCATTTGTGATTTTAAAATAAGAATTGGCAAATATTTCCTTAACATGATAAACTAAACATATTTTGGTTCCAAATCCTCATCTTACTTCATAGAGAAATACCAAGGACATTTTAATTATGGTCAAGAATAAGACAAAATGCAGTCAGACAAGAAATACAAGTAGAAGTGTAAGATTTGGAAAAGGAGAAATAAACCACATCTATTTTCAGATGATATAATAGTATGCCAGTTAAACCAAAGTAAATCACTGTCAAAGCTAACACAAAGAGTAAAAAAATTCAGCACAGTAACAGGATACAAAATTAACATACAAAAATCAATAATCTATGTACACACACAATAACCAGTTAGGAGAAATAATGAAAGGAAAAACTCCATTTACAATACCTCAAAAATTGTTAAAATACTTAGGAATAAACCTAACAAGAAATACGCAAACCTACATGAGGAAAACTTAAAAACTTACAAACAATTAGAAAACTATCTCTTGTTCTTGGATAGGATTATTCAATACCACAGGATGGCATTTCCACTCAAGCTAATGTATAAATGTAAGACAACTCCAATAAAATTCTAGTATTTTTATTTAGAATTAGATAAGTTGATTCAAAAGTTACAAGGATAAATAAACATGTAAGAATAGGTAGGGAAACATTGAGGATAAAAAGGAGTCATTGGGAAGACTGATCCTACAAAATATTAAAACCTCTGTAATTAAAACAGTATGAGATTGGTATATGAATATATGGAAAGACTAAAGAAACTGAATAGAAAGACCTGCTTACATATGGTTAGTACATATGAAAATTTAGTAGATGATGTGAATGCTTTCTCAAATCACTGAGGAAAAATTAGACTCTTTAATAAGTGGTATTGGAATTACTAGATAGCCAGTTGTGAAAAGATAAATTTGGATCCATACCCCATACCATAAACAAGAGTCAACTCCAAATGGATCAGAGATCTAAATATAAAAATATAGATATCATACAAGTATAGAAGAAAATGTGGGTGGTTTGTTTAAATGTTGGGTTATAAAGAATCCAGATGCAATAAGAGAAATCAAAGATTGATAAATATAACCACTTAACATGAACATCTTTACCATGACCACAGAAATTTAAAAGACATAATGTACTATGAGAAAACATTTGCAATACACATCAGAGACAAAATGCTAATTTCTTTAGTATATAAAGATCTGTAAAACATTGAGGAAAAAATTAGAAAATGGGCATAAGCTATGAACAGACAGGTCACAGGAAAAAATGTATATAAATGTCTCTTAAAATGGAAAAATGTCCAACTTTCCTCATAATAAGAAATGCAAATTAAAGTTCCATCAAAATAAATTTCTTAATCAGCAGATTGGCAAAAGAACTTAAACGTTCACTAAACACACTACTGATGAGGCTATGGAAAACAAACAATTTCATACACTCCTAGTGGGCATTCAAAGTGGTACATGCACAATGGAGGAGATTTGGCAAATACAAATCTATATACTTATCCGTGATCCACAGTTCCATTTCTAAGAATTTTACCATGAAAATATAGCTCTACAACTATGAAACATTTGCATGTAGTTACTCATCATATTGTTTTCCATTATAGCAAAATATTGAAAAACCTAAGTGCCTATCCACAGAAGACTAAGTAAATATTTGAAGCTATATTAACATAAGGAGAATTACACAGCCATCAAAGAGGAGAAGGAAGATCTTTATAAACTGGTAGAAGTCATTTTCAAGATATAGTATTAAATGAAAAAGTAAGATATAAAAGAACACACACACATAATAGATACACTTGTATAATGCCATTGTTCATGGAAAAAAGAAAAAATAAATATGTATGTGTGTGTATGTATGCCTGCATTCATACACACACGTACATGCATTTAAGTTATTTTTGCAAAAAGAAACAGGAATGATAAACCAAAAAGTTATGAAAATGGTTACCTCCAGCATGGATGAGAAATAAATGAAAGGCACAGTGATAAGAATAAGACTTCTCCGAGTATACTATTTTCACTGTTTTGATTTTGAGCTATGTAAATAGTTTTCATATCCAAACACAAAATTAAGTAAAAAAGAAAGTAAAACAAACACTAAAATTAAATATAAATAACTTTAGGGGCCAGTCCAGTGGCCGAGTGATTAAATTCACGTGAAATGGGTTTTTTCCAAGGTCTGAGCAGAGACAGAACAAAGTATTACTCAAAAAAGGAAGAAGGTGGCCAAAGACCAAAGGAGACCTTCCAAAATCATAGGAACCATTGCTCCTGCTGGACGAATTGGGACAATTTGAGTATCAAAAGGAATAATGACCATAATGGTTTATATCACACTAAATCAAAAATTGATTTTGGGGTCTACAATGATACACACACTATAGGAGAAGGGAAGGTTCTTCTTTATAATCTAGAACAGATGTCGACAAATTACTGCCCATGGCCTAAATCCTGCGGCAGCCTGTTTTTGTGCAGTCCACGAGCTAACAATATTTTTTACATTTTTAAAGAAAAGGGGGAAAAAGCAACAGAGACCAAATGTGGCCCACAAAGCCTAAAATATTTAGTAAAATATTACTGGGTCTTTACCTAAAAATTTGCAGACCTCTGATCTGGAAGAATGATCATACATAAAAATCACTGTTTTGCAATCATTAATGTAGTGCAAGATGCAGGCAAGAAATTAATCCTAAAACCATAGGCTAAGAGATGCCTAGGAAAAAAGGATATTCATAGACTCCCCAATTATTACTCAGCAGATTTTTATTAATTACAAAGGTGGAAAGTTACACTGAAAATGAAGAGATCACATGTAACTGCACCAATTTGGGGATGAACTGACATTATGAACCTCCTGATATGATGCAACGGAAAATATGTAGTATTTTGCCAAAACATTTTAACCATGATCTAATCCAAAGGAAAGAATTAGACAAATTCAGTTTGAAAAAAGTTCCACAGGATAATCAACCTGAACTCTTGAAAAATGCGAATGCTTTGAAAGACCAAAAAAAAAAAAGAGGCAGGAAATGAGTTCTGTTCTAGATCAAGGGGATTAGAAAGGCAAGAAAATCCAATTTGTGATCCCTGATTGATATAAAGGATATCTGGGAACAATTTGAGACATTTAAATTTAGATTGTATATTACATAATATTAATTGTCAGTGGCAAATGCCTGTGATTATTGTTGTAGTTAATAGGAGGGAATGTCCTTGTTCTTAGGAAAAGCACTTTAAGTATTTTAGGGTGAAGTATTTTGTGTAACTTGCCTTCAAGTAATACAGTACCCTAAAACATATGTGTGCGCACACACATGCACATATATGTAGGGGGAAAGAGAAAGAGACAAAGAAAGCAAATGCCAGAAAATTTTAGCAATTGGTGAACCTAGGCAAAGGGGTATTTATGTATCCATATTGTACTGCTTTTTCAACTTTTCTTTGCGTTCAAAGTTTTATTAAAAGTTGGGACATTTTAAAAGGCATTTGTTTATTCAGAGTGAACATCGTCTTCAAATTTATCTGCTAGATTTTGGGTTTCTGCAGTTTTTTCACACTCTCATACTACCTGATTGCCTTAAGACTAAAATAAACCCAGCCACAAAAGAAAAACAAGCTATCCATGTAGACAGAAAAGCCAAACAATTTTTCCACTGATAGGAAAAAAAAATCATTAAACTTATTGTCAAGTGATATTCTTATAAATCGTTATTCTCCTATTGCAATGTAACCAATTATTGCTTTGTGTCAGCATCTACTAACAGGGAGGGACAAACAGGCAGAATTTATGCCCAATTACACTATGGCAAGTTTTTTATACTCTCAGAGTAACAATATGTCAAACATTAATATAAGAAGATACAGCAGGTATTTTTTCATGAATTACAGGACAGGAAATCACATTATCTCCTTCTATTATATGATTAAATATTGCAGGAAGCATGCATTCAGGTTTATAGTCCTAATAGACAGTGTACAAGGTGTATAAGCACTCCTTGTTCATCATTACGAACACCCCAGCCTAAAATAGAGCAAAAATGACACATGTAGAAAGGGACATTGGCCTAGGAGACAGAAGACCAAGCTTATGGCTTTAGTTCTGCTTTAAATAGCTCGATATTTTTTGGTAAATCACTTCCTTTCTCTGAGCTTTAGTTTCAGCTGAAAAATAAAGCACCTGAACTGAATTAAGATTGTTAGACCTGCAGAATCAAGGGCTGTTTATTCTTCAAGGACTGGAGGAGGAAGAGGCAATTTAAAATAATCATTTTGCAAGAAATAAAAGCTCAATCTGATGTAGGTCTTATTCATTAGAACTCAATGGGGCAGAGAGAGGTGGAGGCTGGGATGTACATCAATCTGATTAGCCTGAGGGAGCTGCTCCCTTCTATACCAGGGGCTGCGCTACCGAGTAGGGAAGGTCGCTTGGCCAAAAGGCAGCCTGTGAGAGTTCTGGGTGAGAGATGGTCCCAGAGGACAGCTGGAAATGACATTGAGCCAGCAAGATGGCCACTGACTGGTGGTTATCTGATATGACCTCTCTACCCAGAACCACAAAAATCCTGCATATTTGGTATGGCTAGATTTTTTTTATTATGAATTCTAGAAATAAACAATATTTTGCAACCAGGTAGCAACAGAAATCTAAAAGTCCCTCACAAAGGGCAGAAGAAGTGAAGAAGTAAACCGTGAAGAAGCAAACTCAGAAATGCCCCCACACTGTGGAATTGGATTTATTAAGGAAATTAAGGAAAATGTGTCCAAACTTCTGAGGAAATTGATGCTGCTATGTGAAGTATCAGTTAATTCAAACACAGTAAAACCATAAGTGTGTAGAATGCTTAGGAAATGGATTATCTGATTAACTGAGTTAATTCAGAGAACATGTCAGTCTCTCCACTCTTCACTATTTATTTTTAAACACATAGGGAACTTTTCTTTGCTAAATAGGAAGAGTCTCCTGAACACTACTGAATCTTCGTTTGATCGTTTTAGACCCTGCAGTACCTCCAAGTCATTGTTTTAAACATCATTACCTCTGCACAGGAACTGAAGATACGGGATGTGCTAACATTGGACTGGATCTGTATAGGGCTCACATATCCCTGGAAAATGCTTTTCTGGAGGGAGATAAATCTTGAATAAGAACTATTTCTTACTCTTTGCTTCCTTCTCATGAAATTTGAATGGGCCAAAAAAAAAGTTCAGTTCATTGGGAATTTTGATTAGATTCAATTCATGGGTTCATTTAATCAAACTGTTACTGTATTTTGCCTTAAATGAATCAAATTAAGATCCACATCCCCCGTAATAAGACTGTACTCCTTCAAAAGAGAAATTAGAGCAACATTTCTTTGCCTATATATTTTCAAGGAACTTCCTGAAGCTTATAACTGACAGGTCATTTCTTAAACTTTAAGAATTTGGAAGAAGTTCTACTCACAGTTCAACGTCCTTGAGTTGGCAGACTGTGTTTTAAAGTCTAATCCTACTGTGGAGCAAACCTAGATTGAAAAATTTAGGACAAATAAAGTGTATTATTTGCACTGGGAAATAGTATCCATAAACAGAGTTTTTGATATGCAGTGGCATGTTGTTCTGTTTAACATGTTTATGCCCCTGGGAGTTCCTCCTTGCATTCCTCCATTGGATTATTTTTATACAGAGCAGTGTCCACTAACTTTTAACGGCATTGACATTAATTTCTAGTAATGAAAAAAAAAATCAAAACGTTATCAGGCTGAGGATCAATTTAATTCTGAATCAGTATCTGATTTTAAGTCTTTTATTGAAAGTGAAATGCCTATTTGATCAAATTTTTTCTTTAAAAAAATGGAAATGGCATATGAATGGGCAACTGATAAGAGCAGAGTATGTGGCCCCGGGCTGGTTCACAGACGCACTGCCCCAGGGGATTATGGACAGCAGTTCTTAAGGCAGAAAGGCGGCGGATCAAAATTCTCAAGGTTATGTCTTTATGTAATTAAGAGAACAAGTTTAAGCCTTTAACTCTCTTTTTAAAAAAATCCTATATGCTGAAGATAAACACTCTAGTATTATAGCAGGAATGGAAGCATGCCCGAACCAAAGAGCATAAAATCTCACTCAACAAGGGTCATCTATTGCCACTGCCAAATGATGCAATGAAGATCAACAATGAGCCCTGACACAGCACCATCTCTTGGAGACCAACTAGCCAATTGGTGGTCGGTGGGCCACCCAGAACCCCTTCTGCCCCAGATGGCATAGTAATTAACGTTGACAGGAATCATCATACATTTCAGACAGGGCTTCAATAAAGGCCAGTACCCAAGACCTTACAAAGCATTTGATCCACTAGCAGGGCACGGCACACATCTTCACATCAAACCAACAAACTCACTTTACACCAAAAGAAGTAAGGCAGTGGGCCCATAACCATGAAATTCACTGGTCTTTACCTACCTATTTCACTGTGCAGAAGCCGCTGGCCTAACAGTGTATTGGAATGGCCTGTTGAAGGTGCTGCTGAGGTCCCATATTAGAGACAATATCCTGACAGCATGAGGCACCATCCTCCAGTATGGTAAATCAATGATCATTACATGGTACATTGTCCCCAAAAGAAAGAATATGTGTATTTCAGAATCAAGGCACTGAAACAGTAATGTCACCAATGATCAATCTGGGGAATCGGTGCTTCCTATTCCCAACTCTGGGCTCTACAGATTTTAGGAGAACCCTTCTACCAGCAGATATAGAAAAATTCCATTGGATATAAGATATGGTGAGCACTTTGGCCACCTTGTGTCCAAGGCCAGAAGTAAAAAGGGAGGATCACCATCTTGGCAAGGGTACTTGACCTAGTCATCAGGAGGAGGTAGACCTGCTGTCATACATTGCATAGACAGGAACATGTTTGGCACTCAGGTGATTGGCATATCTTAGTACTCCCTGACCCAATTTTGATGATAAACGCCCAACGGCCACAGCCACAGCCTGAGAAAGATGTGGTAAACAGGGACTGGGTCCCCTCAGGAATGAAGGTCTGAGTCAACCACAAGGAAACCTTCTCAACCAGCAAAGGAACTAATCAAGAGTAAGCAATCTAGAATGGATCATAATGGAGTTTACCCTTGAGCCCAGCTATAGCAGCAGGGGTTTCTCCCATTAACCTTTCTCTTATGAGTTTCCTTCAAAAAAGAGGCCCACCAGAGTACTAAAGGACCTGCTCCCAGAATTTATGTGAGACGAGTGGATCCAAGAGCAAGAGATGGACTGCTCTGAATGCTGCACTGCCCAGTTCTCCTTCCCCAACACCCTTCAGGACTGAAGGGCTTGTTTCCCCAGCTGAGTATGGCCTCCATAAGTGAGATTCCCTCTTCCCCAATCGGCCTCTGCCCAAGGACTGATTGACATGGGGACATAAAGCCCCAGCCCCTCTCCCTAGAAAGGAATAGCTCTGAAGGGGCTATCCCAGCTTCAGAGCTGAGTCCTTGTTGTGATGGTATCACAGCCCAAGTTCTTCCTTCTGCCCAGCCCTGCTTCCTTTCCTTCCTCCACAGGGGTTGATCCCAAGACCACTCCCTAACACACTGCCTGCACACTCATTTCCATCTTCCAGTCTGCTTCCTTGGGTAAACAATCTACAACAATAACTTTCCTAAGGAACGCTTATGCACCTCTGCCAGATTAAAGAAGAAAAGGTTTGAGGCCAGCCCAGTGGCATAGTGGTCAAGTTCGCACACTCCACTTCGGTGGCCAGGGTTTACAGGTTTGGATCCCAGGTGCAGACCTACACCACTGGTCAAGCTATGCTGTGGCAGCTTCACACATACAAAATAGAAGAAGATTGGCACAGATGTTAGCTTAGGGCCAATCTTCCTCACCAAAAAAAAAAAAGAAGAAGAAGAAGAAGAAAAGGTTAATCTCACTATTTTACTTAGGCCATATTTTTCTCTGTATCCTTGCAGTATTTTCCCTCTTTCTCCTAGTAGAGTCTTTCAAAGAGTAAAGGAAAATTTCTCCCCAGATTTATTTATATTCTAACAAGAGCTGCACTATACACATTTTTAAAAAGAATCTTTGATTCCACCAATATAGTCATATATTTAAGGTAAAGAATGGAGACAAAAGAATCTTATTATGGAATAGAATGTTTGGGTCTTCATGGCAAAGAAATTGCTGAAATATTTATTGTATGTAATTGGCACATAACCTTAAGTTGATCCAATATATCAAAAATCAAGTGACTTTTATACTAGAATCAGATTGTAATACCATTTGCTCACCCTTCCTTTTTATTTTCTCCTCCCTGTCTTTGCTCATCTCTCCATCTCAGGAATCTGGTCAAGCCTGAAATCCCAGTAATTGTGCTCTCCGACCTGCCGTTGTTCATCTCTGAAACCTGTTTACCACCCTGGACCTGCCAGCCTGCTGTCCGCTGACTCAAAGCACCCACTGCCCAGACCTGCAGTACCCAGCAGTGTCCAGTGTCTGCCTTAATTAAACACCTTGCCCTAGCCAACTATATTTCTTCTTAATTATAATACAGAGAAATCACAGCTTACTCCTGGCTTAGGTTCTGACATCAATCTATAAGGCAAAAAATATATCATCAAAATTACCCTTGAAAATCCCATAAGAACAGCACAAAAAAAAAAGAATACATATCTCAAAAAATGTATCATTGCTGTTTTTCCTTCTAGGATTTGAGCCAATCATTCTGAAGTGTTTGATTTTCATTTAAGGGGACACATTGTCCCTTTAAAACAGTACCACGTTTAAATACTAAAGTTCTGCTTAGCTTGGCAAGATGCTGATACTATAACAGGCATAAGAGACTTGAGACCACCTGAGGGAAAGGCCATTCCTGCTCATTGAGGGAAATCACTGGTGTACTCACCTGCGCAATGTCAATAATTATTTTTACTTGCTCTTTTTTGCTTTGTTGATTCATTTGTTTGGATCATTATAAATACTTGAGTTCTTGTAAATTAAATGCATGCATACAGTGTGCCCCAGTGCATTTGACACGCATAGGATAACCATGAGATAAGTTCACCGTAGCAGCTGCCAGGCTCTCACTGGTACAGCTGCAGGATCTTGCTGAAACCCTGTCTGTTGCTAAACTTGCTTCGCTTGCCTGTTTCAACTCTTCAAGATTGTTTCAATTTACATATTCCCACCCACTAATTTCCACCCAAGTACATAATTCTACCCTTTCCAATTTAACCTCAGCCCATGTCCAGTTTCCAACTTTCGATTCTGTACGGGCCCCAAAGGGGACTTAGATCATTCTAGCTACTGAATTATTATACAGAAGAGAAAAATAAACATACCACTGAATTCATATAAACATATTAGCTTTTTAAAAATCAGATCAACCCTGGCAGTGAAGTGTCATCATTCATCTCTTGGTTCATTACTGTCATAAGCAAATCTATCCCTATGGGCAGACTTTAAACATGAGAGAAATTAACATAGTCACCCTAATGCAATCACAATGTCAATAATTTACAATGTGAGCAAAGGAATTGGTAAACCACATTTTAATTATATGGGTTCATTCTGACACATGACTTATGTGACATTTTAAAATTCATTCACTCACTAATTAATCTGGGCAAGACGGTTTTAATAAATTACAATCAAATACATTATAGTAGTAGCATCCTTTCCTCTCAGCAATATTTTTTTCCTATCCTATTGGACGTTTGTAAAAATATCTCCTGGGGTCAGATACACTCATGCCCTTCAAGTTTACCAAGCTGTGTAAGTGTTTGTAAATCATATTATTTCAATATGTTACCAATGAGAGAACAAGTTACTCAGTAAACAAGTGCATAACTGAAAGCATTAATGTGTGTTCATGAATTTCATATTTGCTACAAAGTTGCAATAAATGGAGATAAAGAAAGTAGCTTGAAAAGTCAAAGCCATTAGATTCAGGAGCAAATTGGATGATTGCACAGTTCTAAAGATGCAAAACCATGTTATATTGTGGAAAAAGAAAACTAAAACTCCTAATAGCATTAAAGATTTGAAAGGAAGTCTTTTTCCTACCACTTCTTTTCTGACAGACCTAAAATTCAGCTTTGTCCGTGTGTTTTCTTTAAATTTTTATTTTTTACAACATTTCTAGTGACAAATCCAGCTTTAAAACACACAAGACAGATTCAACCCTTTGACATTCGGAAATCACCCTAGATCTCTGGCAAAGTGGATACTTGAGGCGGAATGCTTGTAAGTCTTACAGACCACAGGCTCCCGTGTTAAAAAAAAAAATCTTATACTTGTATTGCCCATTACAAAGTACTCCCACATGTGTCAGCCAATCACCTGAAGACAAGTTAATCAGGATAAATGTTCTTATCCCACTTCATAGGAATAAACATTAGGAAACAAATATTACAAAAGTCTGGACTTGCCCAAGGTCACACAGTTTTAACGCTGGAAAGCACCCAATGTCATCTTCAGCTTTTATAACATCACGGTTTTGCTACAATTGGAGTAAAGAGAACATGTTTTGTTTACATTTGCATCACTGGGGCATAGGAGTGCCAGATCCCCAGCAATTTAATGTATGTTTGGTGAATGAGTGATTGGAGAAATGGCTAAGTGACAGATGGGCTCCACAGGTGAGGGATGACATGGCCACTCTTTGGCAAGAAATGGACACTCTCGGCTCTATGCAGTGGCACTCAGAGCTCTGATAAACTTTAAGTGATTCCTAAAACATAAACACCTAAGGGCCCAATTGTAATCTTCATTTAAAAATGCCTGTCCCATTCTACTGAGAAATCTACAAGGAACGTATCCTAGTGGTCCTCGTAAAATTCAGGAAAAAAAATGTATAATTTGGATGCACATAACTACCAAGTCAAAAAATAATCTGCCTTTGAATCAACCACGTCAGTGTCCTAGGCATTTCTAAAACTAAGCCACTAGACAACCCAGACCTAGAATCAAATTGAAATTTGACCCATTCAGTTGCATTCTTTTTGTTTACTAGTAACTGTAGGAATTTTGAGACAGGAAGATTTCTTTATGCACATAAAGTGCATTCAATAGTATGGATCTCATTAAAATATTCCCAAATTCTTTTGCGTATTGAGTCATTAAATTTTAATATGAAGTAAATACTCAGTAATTCACTAGAAATACTCTTCTCTAGTTACTGTGAATTTGAGGCTATTTAAAAGCCATCTAAGAAGGCAGAGTGTGCTGAGTACCAATCACCTGCCCGTTGTGTGCACCCTCAAGACATGCATCAGAACTTATGTGCTGGCAGATCAGAAGGATGGTATAATTATTCCTGCTCTCTTCTATAACATGTACTCTGGTTTACTACTGTGAGACAGGAAGGAGTGGAGAGAAAGCATAATGGGCTAAAAACTCTCAAAGAAATAAAGCACAGCTCAGGCAGATGTCCAGAAGAGTTGAGGCTGTGAAATTGCCTGCTTTCCCTCAGATGCTGGGAGTATTTTCTCTCTCATAAAGATCAGCCTATTTTCCTCACAGAGGTGGAGAAGGACATTTGGGGGTACAATCACATGCAGGTTAGTATAGGAAGAATAAGTTCTAATTAAAGAGAATTTTTGAAATTGATGGGAAATTAAAACATAAGGTAGGCCCATGGCAAAGAAACAAATATGCAATAATAACTAACACCTATTAAAATCATCATCATCATTTACTGAACTTTTCTATGTACCAACGATATAGTAAGTGCTCTGGATGTACCCTCACAAAATCTTTGTGAGCCAGGCACTCTTACAAACCCCATTTCACAGATGAGGAAACTAAGGCTTAGAGAAGTTTTAAGTAACTGGTCCAAGGTTGCTAAGTTAGTTAGCATCAAAGATTCCTCTCACTCTCAGGCCCCAGTCTTCCCAAAGGACACAAAACAGACTTGAATGGCCTTGAAATGAGAATATTGAGCAGCATTTAGATAAGAGGAAAAAATGTTACAGGAGGAAGGAGAAAGAATATAGCAGAGAAAACCAAGTCACGTTTGTAATATAATTAGGAGACCAACAGGGTCAGTGAAGTATTTGTATTAAGGAATGCTAGGAGATGAGCTGAAGATAGTAATCAAAGGTATTTGAATACCAGGCTAAAAACCAGGTCAATTCAAAGCCATTGGACATTTTTGATCAGAGTCCAACATTTGATTAGATGAACCTGTGCTAGTTTCAAGAAAAGAAATCTCATGAGCCCATCAAAATTTAGAGCTAAAATGAATCTCATAAATCCTCTAAACACTTTCAACTTATGAATTTTAGATAATGAGATGTGAGCTAAGTATCTCCACTATCTGCTTCTAGGATTAAGTTAAAAATCAAGATAGAACACTTTATATTTAGTAAATAAAAGAAATAACAAACAACTGCCTTTAGAACATGATCCTTTTCATGACTGTTATGATGTTTTGGTCCCTGTGAATCAGTGATCTTCTGAATAAAATAGGTCCCTACCCTTTTGGTAGGAACTCTAGAAATGCATTCATTGAATGAGGAATCAATTAATATAAGTGATGCTAGCCAGACAAAATAGGAATTAGGGGAAGTCGTATCCCCCATGACAGTCATGTGCCCCAAGACCCCCAGAAGGCCACTCACCCACATCTGCTTGTGACCTTCTATGGCTTTCAAGCTAATACCATAAAGCTTTCTGGTCAAGGAGCAGAGAATACAGATCAGAACCTCCTTTGAGTTACCTCCCACCAGGAAATATTTCCCTTTTCAGGCCTCTTCTCTGTCTCTATGCTTTGTCAGTAATCAGTTACATCAGATCACCTTTCCCCTTCTAGTTTCTAACCGCTGACTTCTAGAATCTCCTGCTACATGATACTGCAGTATATGTTTATTGTAGAGGCTGCTAAAAACATTCCGCAAAAGCTGTGTTCCAAATCTGAGAATAGAATTTTGGTTGTTTCATGTACTATTTGATTTTTAGGCTGGGGAAGCAAATGCATCCTTGAAGACCCAGCTAAATCCTCCCTTCCCTGGGAGGACTTTTCCTACAGAGTCCTTCAGACGCAGAGACAATGTATCTAAGAAGGACCAAAAGTGGGAAAATCATGACTGACAAATTCATGTTCTCATAAACAGTAGTTATGGAAAAATAAACAAAAATGGCATTGAAAATATGCATTCACATATGTGAGACAGACAGGTGATAGATATGCAGATAAAACTCCTGAAGGCTGTCCAATTTCAAAACAAAAACATCGACTAATTGTAATGTTTCTCTTTGTTGTATTCCTTCTCCCAAATCACCTTCTTTGGACCTTTAAGAAACACTGCAATAATGTTGATCTCCTAAGATAAGTTCTTCCCCAAAGATTTTTACTTTTTGCTTCTTTTGAAAGGCATTTGAACCAAGCTTACTGGTTTTTAAATTAATGTCTTTTGCATGAGCATTTTCTCTTCTCTTGTTTCACGTCTTTGCAAAAAAAGAAAAAAAATGTTTTGTTACTATTTGACTTCCTCATCCATTAACTTGATACCTAAGGGTACATTTGGCTGTATTTTATCTGTATACTGAAAGAGTTGCCATATTTTCACTGAGGACAGCCCCACATAGCCAAATTTTTGGGCTAAAGGATGATTGTTACGTGTTTTAGCGTTCACATGCACTCAATTAAACATATCTTATATTTTTAAAAGAACAGATTTTTTTTTTTATTACAAAACCAAGATTACAAAGGAAGTTTGCTTCCTGGTATCTGTGGTATAAGATGATGGATATTACTCACTGATGGAGCTGAGATGTTCCTGACCAAGCAGCAGTCTGCCAAGAGCGAGGCAGGAGCTCTCGGGTTGGGTTTGGAACTGAGCACTGAGAGAAATTAGTGCTAATAGCAGTGTAACATGCTTCCCCTACTGTGCTCTAGGTATCTACATTCACTCTGGTTTTATGACACACCATAGCCTCATCATAGGGGAAAAGTGAGGACTTTAAATGTGGACTGGTGTGTGTTCATCCTGTGAGTGAATTGATTGAAGAGTAATATAACCCAGAGAAGCCCCTGGAGACAGTGAGAGGTGACCTAAAAATTCTAGAGATTTGGAGCAAAAGTAGGACACAAAACAATAAAACAATTCCCAAATATAACCAAACGGTAGATTTGCAGTACACATTCTGTACATATATTTCAGTGATTTCCAGAAATTTCTTGGATAGAGGAATGGACTTCCTGCTGTGATCCAAAGGGAAGGACTGGAAATCATTGTAAATGTAGATATTTAAAAGAAGCAATAAAATGTTAAAGTTGTAACACAGGGAGACCTAGAGAAACAAATTTATTTCCTTTGCTTAGGAAAAAAACCTACATGGAAATAATACCGAAATATTCGTTATGATTATAGCTGATTGCAAAATAGGGTATTTTATTTTCTCATTCATGCTTTTCTATGCTTTCCAAGTTTGCCAGCACAAATTTCTATTAAAGTATATATTGCTCTTATAGTCATAAAATGTTATATTCCTTTAATGTTTTTAAAACTATATGTATTTAAGGTGTACAAGTTGATGTTTTGATACACATATACATAGTTAAACGATTACTACAGTGAACCTAATTAACATATCCATCTTCTCATATAGTTACCATTTTTGTGTGTGTGCATAAGAGTACCAGAAATCTACTCTTTCAGTCAATTTCTAGTATGCAATACAATATTATTAGCTATAGTCACCATGCTGTACATTAGATCTCTACACTTATGCATCCTTCATAACTGCAACTTTGTGCCCCCTTGATACCGACCCTGGTATCAGTTTCCCCGCATTAAACCCAGAATATATGGAGTTAAAACCAAAGCACTCATTCCCTGCTTACTCTCTGGCTTCCTGCCTCCAGAATCGGCTATCCTCCATGGAGACAGACACCGTCAAGGACAAGCACCTGGACCATCTCCTCCCCACAAAGAGATACGGGCTGGTGGGAAAGCTGCTGAGCAGCAAGGTCACGGGCTCCCTCCTCTCTGCAAGTAGTCTCAAGGCCAAAGACAGGCTGGTGGGAAAGCTCCGACCAGCAAGGCCATATGCTCCCCCTCCCCTACCTAAACCCCCAAATAAAAACCCTTCCTTTTAGCTTTTCGGGGAGTTTTGGATTTGAGCGTTAGCTGCCCTCTCTCCTTGCTCAGCGCTGCGCAAAAATAAAATTCCTACTTTCTTCCACCACACCCGGTGTCAGAGATTGGCTTGCTGCGCAATGGGTGAGCAAACTCACTTCAGGTTCGGTAACACCCTTGACCATCATCTCCCCATTTCCCCCACTTTCCTGCCCCTATAAACACCATTCTACTCTCTGCTTCTATGTATTCTACTTGAGATTCCACATATGAGTGAAGTTATGTGGTATTGTTCTTTCTGTATCTGGCTTATTTCACTTAGCATAATGTTTCCAGGTTCATTCATGTTGTCACAAATGGCAGGATCTCCTTTTTTAAGGCTGAATACTTTTCCATTTTGTGTACATACCACAATTTCTTTGTCCATTCATCCATCGATAGACGCTTAGGTTGTGCCTGTATCTTGAATATTATTAATAATGCTGCAATGAACATGGGAGCACAGATATCTCTTTGAGGTACTAATTTCATTTCCTTTGCTTATATACCCAGAAAAGAGATGCTGGATCATATGGTAGTTCTAATTTTAAATTTTTGAAGAACTTCCATATTGTTTTCCATAATGGCTATACCAATCTACATTCTGACAGTGTACAAGGGTTCACTTTTCTCCACATCCTCACCAACACTTATTGTCTTTCATCTTTGTGATAATAGCTATCCTAACAGATACATGTTATATTTAAAAATCACACATCTATGTTATATATAACATTATAGACAGATATCAAATTTAGATATAATTATTCACAAGGTTAGAGAATAAATAAAACAGCTCATTTGCAATTTGGAAAGGTTTAACTTTAGAAGGTTCATGATTATACTGAGATTAAAGTTGTTCTAAATCTAAACCTGTAGCTTCTCTCAAACAAGTCAATAAGCCCTGCTTTATTTGAAAATGAAATATCCTTCCTGAACCTGCTTTACTTCCAACTATTTCATTTCTTTCAACTTCTCCTCAGGTGCTATGATTAGAGATCCTTCATTCAGGGATGATATTACAATTATTTAACAGAGAATATTATGGACACTGACCAATCAGAACCAGACACCCATTAAATAGAAAAGATGCAGATCAGTCAGAACACATGCCAACCAATCCAAGGAGACAGAGGTGAGCGCTCCAGCAGGGTTCTGGAAGCCCCCCCTGCTATGCCAGGCATCACCTCATCAGTTGCTTAATCACGGGAGAGATCCAGAGGTCCACAGAAGGAGCAGGAGGCTTGGGATGGCAGTCAATAACCAATCTGTGTGTAAGCATTTTTGTATTTTTACTTGGAGAGCCGTAACAATGCACACTGGCTGAGTATCAGCCCTGCCTTCACTCCACTTCTTTCTAATATCCTCTAGGATGTTCTCAAGGTTTCTTTTTAAATGTTGTAACCATAGAGTTATAATTAAATTGATAGTTGACTTTGTAGAAAGGGAAATTGTAACCTAAGTGAATGTTAAGGAAGATGCCAATGAGAAATATGTTGACTCGCCTTTCACAATGCTGGAAAATTTCAAGCATTGGAGACGTCCAGTGTCTCTGAAGGTGGGGAGGTGAGGCATGGCTGAAAACGAGGGATTGCCTGGCAGTCCGTACGACAGCAATTAGACTCTATGTTTCTTTCCCTGATCCCATAAAACCAAGTGATTTCCCCTTTCTTCAAGCCCCCAAAAGATAACTTATTTGTTCACTGGAGAAATTAAGTCTAAGAGTCTCAGAATCTGGGGTCAGTGAGGCAGAGTAAATGTCAAGGTGAGGTGCCATACTAGAAACAGGAATATTTAGTGAAAGTACTAGATCCCGTCCCCTTCCCACACCTAAATTCTAAAGTATTCATTCAGGTCTTTGGGGTTTTAATCTCTGGACAAAATGTTGGTCAGAATGTAAAATGGTAGAACTACTTTGTGAAAGAGTTTGGCAGTTTCTTAAAACTCAAATACTCCTCAATTGATCTAACTATTCTGCTCCTAGTTCCCCCCCCAAAAAGCAGAATATGTCCATAACAAAGACTTATACAGAATGTTAATAGCAGCTTTATTTGTATATAGCCAAAAACTAGGAACGCCCTGGATATCTATCAAGAAATAAATACACAGACTGTGGCCTATCTATACAATGGACTGCTACTCAGCAACGATAAGACAGGCAACAACATGGATGAATCTCAAAATAATTATGCTGGATGAAAAAAAGCTACACAAAGAAGGAGTATACTCTGTATGTATCGGGGAGGGATCAAGGAAGGGGAGGAGCAAAGAATTGCAGAGGGGCATGAAGAAAGTTTGAGAGCTGATAAATATGTTCGCTATCTTTGTTCTGCTGGTTTCACAATTGTATAAATGTTAAGCATTAAATTGTACATTTTAAATACACACATTTATCATATGTCTTAGTACGGTTTATTGTATACTGATTATAACTCAAATAAATAATAATTATAGCTCAAACAAATAAGAGCAGAAAGTCAAGGATCCTCCTAGGTCTTCACATCTTTAAAAGTTGGATTGGTATTTTGAATCATTGCAAACCTAGGTTGTCCTCTTTAAATCACGAGTGAATAAGATGATAATCTTCAGGTCTTTGGCATTGTTATTTTTAAATTTAATTATTACAGGAATCATTTTTGTAGTTATATTATTAGTTATTTATGCTTTGGCTTTAATGTAAAACTTTCTCAACATTGGACACCAGTATGCAATAAACTGCAGGGTTTTAATGCCTTTTAAAATAAACCTTGAGAAGTCAACATATAAAATTTACAAGTATAGAAATGATGCTTCTGCCTTAGTTTATGATGTCAATAACTTCAGAGCATGCTAATGATTATGTCCAAAATCTCTTTACCTTTGTTTAAATGCTTTGACTCCCTTTATGAAGAGGTATTCTAAATTTAGTGTATTTGTTTTGTGTCTGGTTTAAAGAAAACACAGGTGTGTAGTATTTGATGCACTAGTTAATCATTTCTGCTGAAAGAAGCAAAGATAATTTTATACAGTCATTTGGAAAAGGTTGAAAACGTCCCAGTGGATGCAGCATAATTCAGTTCCTTTACTATTTTATCAGTTTCATTTTGAATAATTTATCTTTGTTTGGATTTGTAAATCATCTTTACCATATGCCTGGTATATGCTTCTATTTTCACATTACCCCAGGTTTATTTTTTATATGCCCTCTAGAATCATAATTTAACTCAGAGTCTAGTATTGGCTGTATATTATGATCACCTATTAAAACATCAATGCTCAGACCCAACTTGCGGAGATTCTGATGTACTTGTCTCGGGCAAGGCTCTGGTATAAATATTTTTTAAAACACCTTAGGTGATTCTTATGTGCAGCCAGGGCTAAGAACCACTGACTTAACACACTTTCTATATCATTTCTCAAACTTGTTTGAACATAAAAATGTTCAAATGAGGTACTTAAAAAAAAAAAAAAAAGACACCATCAAGAGAATGAAAAGCCAAGCCACAGACCAGGAAAAAAATATTTGCAAAAGCTGTATCTGATAAAGAACTGTTATCCAAAATATACAAAGAAATCCTAAAACTAAACGACAAGAAAACAAACAACTTAATTTAAAAATGGACTAAAGACCTTAACAGACACCTCACCAAAGAAGATGTACAGATGGCAAATAAGCATATGAAAAGATATTCCACATTATATGTCATGATGGAGATGCAAATTAGAACAAGATACTACCACACATCTATGAGAATAGCCAAAATCCAGAACTCTATCAATACCAAATGTTGGTGAGAATGCAGAGCAACAGAAACTCTCATTCATTGCTAAGGGGAATGCAAAATGGTATAGCTACTTTGGAAGACCATTTGGTGGTTTCTTACAAAACTAAACATACTCTTACAATATGATCAGCAGTCACATTCCTTGGTATTTATTTACTCAACGGAGATGAAAAGTAACATCCAAACAAAAACTTGCACATGGATGTTTATAGCACCTTTACTCACAACTGCCAAAACTTTGAAACAACCAAGATGTCCTTCAGTGGGTAAATGGATGAACAAACTGTGGTACAACCATACAATGGAATATTATTCCACAATGAAAAGAAGTGAGCTATCAAAGCCATGAAAAAACATGGAGGAAACATGAAAGCCTACTGGAAAATCAAACAAGGCAATCTGAAAAGGCTATATACTATATGATTCAAACCATATGACATTCTGGAAAAGGCAAAACTATGGAAACAGCAAACAGTTCAGTGGTTTCCAAGAGTTAGAAGAAGGGAGAGATGAATATCTAGTGCACAGAGGATTTGGGGGCAGTGAAATTACTCTGAATGATATTACAATGATACATACATGTCATTATACATTTGCCCAAATCCACAGAATGTACAAAACCAAGAGTGAATCACTGTAAACTATGGACTTTAGGTGGTTACGAAGTATTAATGTAGGTTCATCAATTGTAATAAGTGTACCACTCCAGTGGGGGACGTTGATAATGGGGGAAGCTGTGTGTGTGTTGGGGCAGGAGGAATATGGGAAATCTCTGTACCTTCCATTCAATTTTCTGTGAACCTAAAACTGCTCTAAAAAAAAACTCTTAATTCACAAATTGCAGAGCCTCAAGCCAGGCCTCCTGAATCAAGAGCCCCAGGGAAGGAAGAAGGATCAAGTAGACCAGAATGAGAAACACTTCTTCACAAGGCTCCAAGGACATTACAATGAATCCAAAAAAAAGATGAGAAAGGAAAAGGAAAAAGCAATAAACACAAATCGGGGTCTTTGAATCTCCTACCTCATCATCCCCACTATCACCCATTTTTTTTAATTTTATCTGCTAGACATCTTTGCAATACCTCTACTTATCTCCACGGCCCCTCATAACACTCTAGTCCAAGCTCATAACATCAAGCCTCAGTGCTACTGGAATATCCTCCTGTGGGGTTTTTGTCTTCAACTCTCGCCTTCCTCCAACCTTTTCTCCCCCTAGAGCTGAAGTTATCATTTGGAACATCAGTCAGTTCATGTCACTCAGGATTTAAAATAGTTCTCATAGCTTTGAGGATAAACACAAACATTTGACATAGCCTCAAAGGCTTTGTGGTGTGGCCCCCACCTTTTTTTCCAGGCTCATTTCAGGCTTACACCCCCCTTCACTCCCTCTTCTTCTTGTCACAGGCCATTGGCAGATGCTGAGCCCTCTGCCTAGAATGCTCTTCTACCCTGACTTTAACTAGCTAATTCTTATGCATTTATCAGAACTCAGGCAACCACCAAGTCCTACCATTTGTCTGGCTAGGTCATATGTTTCAACTTCAGGCCTTCTTAGTACCGTGCAATCTCCTTCCTAGTACTTACCACAATTACAACATTGCATTTATATGTGTGACTTCATTATTGTTTCCCCCATCTCCCCAACACTCATTTGACAATGAATTCAATGGGGATAGGACATTGGTTTTGCCTTCCAAGACCAGCTTGCCTAGGTCTAAACCCTAACTTCCTGGTTTGGTGATTTGGGGCAAGTTATTTGTCCTTTCATGCCTCCATTTTCTCATCTGTGAAACAAGGCCCATAGTAGTAGCTACTGCACTAGGTTCGTTTGATTATTAAATTTACATGTAGAATGCTTAGCCCAGGGCTTGCCAACTATTTATTATTATATTATTATTATTTTGCACATTGCTGAGCACAATACATAGTTGTGATAGACAGAATAGGCCCCTAATCCCAGGAACCTGTGAATATGTTACCTTTCATGGCAGAAGGGACTTTGCAGATGTGACTAAGGTTATAGACCTTCAGATGGGGAGATTATTTTGGGCTATCCAGGTGGGCCCAATCTAATCACATGGGTCATTAAAAGTAGAGGAGTAAATCAGTGAAATCACATAGAGGAAGGAGCAGAGAGTCAAAGTGTGAGAGGGACTCAACCTGCCATTTCTAGCTTTGAAGATGGTGGGAGGGGGTCATGAGCCAAGGAACGCAGGTGGCTGCTAGAAGCTGGGGATGGCCTCCAGATGACACCCAGCAGCAAAGTGGGATCCCAGTACTACAACCACAAGGAAATGAAATCTGCCAACAACCCAAATGAGCAGAAAATGGAGTCTCCCCAGAACCTCCAGAAAGAAACCCAGCTTGCTGACATCTTGATTTTTGCCCATGAGGCCCATACCAGAATTCTGACTACAAACTGTAAGATAATGTTTTTGTTGTTTGAAGCCGCTATGTTTGAGTCAATTTGTTATGAAAGCAATAGAAAACACAGATATTCGTTAATAATAGAAAAAAAGAAAAAGAAACAACTCCTACCTGTGCTGGAATACTGGAAACTTAAAATGTTTTACATATTACTTAATTCAATTCTCATAGACACCTTGTGAATTTGATGTTCATTTTCGC
Source organism: Equus quagga (assembly GCF_021613505.1). Classification (NCBI taxonomy): domain Eukaryota; kingdom Metazoa; phylum Chordata; class Mammalia; order Perissodactyla; family Equidae; genus Equus; species Equus quagga. Next base: position 49,860,463 of record NC_060268.1, read on the forward strand.
ATTTTTGAGAACAGGTAACTAAGGCTAAAAGTAATTTGTCAAAGGTCACTCAGTTTTCATCCTGACCTGTCTGACTCCAAGGCTGAAATTTTCCTCTACTACACTGCATCTCTACTCACTAAAAGTATTAATTTGATTTATACACCACTTCAGAGTTTGCAAACCACTTTGTATCTACATTATCTCCTCAGCGCACCTCCCTATAAATCTTAAATCTTTAAGCTTTGCAGTATGAAGGAAAATGTGTTCTAGAAAAGTAATTTGTTACACAAGCTAAAAATAACAAGTAATAACAATAATAACTAAAATTCATTAAACACACACTATGTGCCTGGTACTATTCTAAACACTTTATATATGTTAACTCATTTAGCCCAGGTATCAGTATGATGACAGTAACTCTGATTAATTTCCCATTGTCAATTTTTGCTTAAGAACAGTTGGTGTTTTCAGATTTATATAGCTATGTTAAGCTAAACCTTTGATATTATTAATTATGGCAGCAGAAGTAGTCATAAATTTATATTGTTATTATACTTTTCAGCTCAGCAATTTAAAATACTTAATAAAAAGTCATTTTTCATGTCCTGCTTTTTTCTTTTTGAGAATTATGGTTTTTAAAAAACACCTTGTGGTTGAGTAATAAAATGAGATATATTTAGATGGCAACAGATGTCTATGGAAGAGATATGTCCTCCATATGTAGGGCTCTCTGGAGAAAGATTCAACTTGCCAATGTTTAATCACAATTTAAGGTGTTAATTGGCACAGCAAAGAATTTTTTCAGGCACATTATTTTTATAACTTTGGACTTGAACATTAAAATAAAAATTAGATAGAATAGAAAATGAATACAGAATTTTGTTGGTATGTACTCAAAACTATAACAAATTGTAAAACTTCTTTTAATACTCTCATACCACTGTCATTTGACTTTGATATCTCTAACACACTATTTATGAACTTGGAGGGATTTTTATTAAAAAATTTGAGATGGATTATCTCCATATGCATACACACAGAGAACCAGCCTAATAACCTTCCCGTCTCTTTTAGAGTGGAGACCAGATTATCAACATCAACTATCACAAAAGGGTGCTTTACTGAAAATATTTTCTGCCAATATTTTCTCTCCCAGTTATTCTACATTCAGTAACACCCAATTCCTCACCTTTTTCACACAGACCTTTTTCATGCCCTGTTTCTTTTTCCTAACCTGACTGTCCTCCTTCTCCCTGCTTGCCAAATCATAGCTCCGTGTTCTTAATTCAACCTAAATGCTGCATCTTATGTGAAGACGTCCAGGCATTTAACACATTTATCTGTTTATATGTCTCCACCATGGACCATGAGCATCTAGAAGTCAGGGGCCAAGAATTAGTCATTTCTGAATCCCCGGAATCCGGAGTTCCTGGTACACACAGTGTATACCTAACACAAATATTGGTCAAGTAAGCACTTTGTGGGTGAATTAAAATGTATTATCCTTTCAACAGAAATGTACCAAGAGCTTCTCAGATGCCAAGCAATTTATTGTAACTAGAGATTACAAGAAGATAATGCCATGGCCTTGCCCTTTAGGGGGTGGGCAGTCTTGGGAAACCCTAAGAATAGGAAATCACACAGTGTGACAAGTTCCTTAATGGAGACTACTCTTGTTCACTGGGGAAAGGAGTTGATTTCAACCAGTCAACTGACTTTCCTGTTAGATAACCTAGAGGAAAGTGCCTGAGTCCCCGGAGTCTCAGGTCTTTATTTGTAATATGTCAAAAAGAAATAAAACCATAATATATATATATATATATATAGGGTAAATATAGGACAGTTAACCAAATATCTGAAACCTAAAATGCTTTACTTTAGAGATTCCGTGAAGCGTGAAAGATGACACGGTAGGTTGAACAAGACATGTAGGTTGCCCACCTCTACACTGTTCACAGCAGGTAGTAATCATGGAAGTTATCATACCAAGTGGTGATACTGGCTGAATTTTTGACACATCATGTGTAGTATACATACTTTTCCTCATAACTCAATTCCCTGTAATTTATTTAAGAAAATTAATGGTATTAGCAGTGCAATTCTAATATTCTGAAATCAGAAGGAATAGCTGTATTTTTATAATTGATTTTAGGACTACAAAGGTATGACACTCATTCTTCAGGTGAGAAAGATGAACCATAAATCTTATACTCCAAATTTACCCTTTCATAGTTCAAATTATAGTATATTAAAATTAGTCTAAGAGTTCACTCTCAACTGTACATAAAATGTGAGTGCATTTGTATGTATAGTAAAGAGGAAGTGAAGATAATAGGGGCACTCTTTCTTTATGTCCTGGATTAATACCATATTTCTGTAATATTTATCAACAAAACCATGCAACACGTTTTAGGACACACAACACTCCCAAGCCACCTCTTCAATAGGCTAGCTCAGTAACCCAACGTTATACAATTCTGCTTACCTTGATCTATCCCCTGAAGCCAGATTTATATCCGACACCTGAGAAAAATAAGGCACAAGTTTTGGCTGTTTATTAGGAGTTTTGTTCCACCACCATGCAGAAGAGCACCACAGCATTTGCTACACAAAATAAAATAAAAATAAAATTTAAAAACCATAGCAACTGAGCTCACATTAGTCTTGCAACAAACCCTTTGTTCATCCTGTAGACATGCAGAGGATCTGTGCTCCCCCTTGTAATCTTGCATCTTTCCCTAAAGACAAGGTGAAAGACCAGACTACTTAAATGATTAAATAAGTGACACTTATGCAAATAATATTTAATAATGGACAGAATCACTTCTTTTTGGATAGATAGATCTACACATAGAGTTTTTAGATTAAAAATCTGTCTTTTTTTAAATTGTATTTATTTATTTATTTTTAAATGCAGTAACATTAGGTTATAACATTATATAGCTTTTGGATGCACATCATAATATATTTTGAATTCTGTGTAGATTACATCATGTTCACCACCCAAAAACTAATTATAGTCCATCCCCTCACATGTGAGCCTATTCACCCCTTTTGTCCTCCCCCCCCCCCACCTTCTCCCATGGTAACCACCAATCCAATCTCCATTGCTAATTGTTTGCTTGTCTTTGTTTTTATCCTCTACTTATGAGTGAGATCACACAGTATTTCACTTTCTCCCTCTGACTAATTTCACTCAGCATAATACCCTCAAGCTCCATCCATGTTGTCACAAATGGCCAGATTTCATCATTTCTTATGGCTGATTAGTAGTCCATTGTGTATAAATACCACATCTTCTTTATCCATTCGTCCCTTGATGGGCACCTCGGTTGCTTCCAAGTCTTGGCTATTGTGCATAGTGCTGCAATGAACATAGGGATGCAGGTATCTTTATGCCTTTGTGTTTTCAAGTTCTTTGGATAAATACCCAGCAGTGGGATAGCTGGATCATATGGTAGATCTATTCCTAATTTTCTGAGGATACTCCATACTGCTTTCCATAGTGGTTGCACCAGTTTGCACTCCCACCAGCCGTGTACAAGGGTTCCCATCTCTCCACATCCTCTCCAACAATTGTTTTTTCCTGTCTTGTTCATTATTGCCATTCTGACCAGAGTTAGGTGATACCTCATTGTAGTTTTGATTTGCATTTCCCTGATGGCTAATGATATTGAGCACCATTTCTTATGCCTGCTGGCCATCCGTATATCTTCTTTGGAGAAATCTCTGTGCAGATCTTTTGCCCATTTTTTAATTGGGTTGTTGGTTTTTTTGTTGTTGAGCTGTATGAGTTCTTTAGGTATTTTGGATATTAACCCCTTATCTGATACATGGTCTGCAAATATGTTCTCCCAATTGTCAGGTAGTCTTTTCGTTTTGTTGATGGTTTCCTTTGCTGTGCAGAAGCTTTTTAGTTTGATGTAGTCCCATTTGTTCATTTTTTCTTTTGTTTCCCTTGCCGGGTCAGACATGGTACTTGAAAATACGCTGCTCAGACAGATGTCAAAGAGCGTACTGTACTGCCTATGTTTTCTTCTAGAAGTTTCACAGTTTTGGGTCTTACATTCAAGTCTTTAATCCATTTTGAGTTGATTTTTGTGCATAGTGTGAGGGAATGGTCTACTTTCATCCTTTTGCATGTGGCTGTCCAGTTTTCCCAGCAACATTTATTGAAGAGACTCTCCTTTCTCCATCATATGCTCTTGGCTCCCTTGTTGAATATTAGCTGTCCATAAATGTGTGGGTTTGTTTCTGGGCTCTCAATTCTGTTCCATTGATCTCTGTGTCTGTTTTTGTGCCAGTACCATGCTGTTTTGGTTCCTGTGGCTTTGTAGTATATTTTGAAATCAGGGAATGTGATAGCTCCAGCTTTGTTTTTTCTCAGGAATCCTTTGGCTATTTGGAGCCTTTTGTTGTTCCATATAAATTTTAGGATTCTTTGTTCTATTTCTGTGAAAAATGTTGTTGGAACTTTGATAGCGATCGCGTTGAATCTATAGATTGCTTTAGAAAGTATGGACATCTTAACTATATTATTCTTCCAATCCAAGAGCAAGGAATATCTTTTTATTTCTTTGTGTCTTCTATTTCTTTCAACAATGTTTTATAGTTTTTTGTGTACAGATCTTTCACCTCTTTGGTTAAGTTTATTCCTAGGTATTTTATTCTTTTTGTTGCAATTGTAAATGGGATTGTATTCTTAATTTCTCTTTCTGTGACTTCATTGTTAAACAATCTAAGTCTTTTTAACAAAATCAATTTTATACAATTTGAGAAGGATTTTGTTTTTCATTTATATTGAGTCCACCAAACTTGTCTAATGGAGCAACAATTTGCAACTCATTTAACTGCTTGGTCTTATATATATATATATACACACACACACACACATATTTTTTAATGCTTTTTGGTGAAGAAGATTGGCCCTGTGCTAACATCTGTTGCCAATATTCCTCTTTTTTTTCCTTCTCCCCAAAGCCCCAGTACATAGTTGTGTATCCTAGTTGTAAGTCCTTCTAGTTCTTCTATGTGGGATGCCACACAGCATAGCTTGATGAGCGATGCATAGGACCATGCCCAGGATCTGAACCAGCAAAACCTGGGCCGCCAAAGTAGAGCACTCAAACTTAACCACTTAGCCACGGAGCCAGCCCTTTGTTCTAATATTTAATCCTATAATTTAAACTCCTGTAGTGCTATTTCTATGCTCCACAGATAATTTTTTAAATGATTGTTGGTTTCCTATTATGGTTTATAAGGATTTTATCTCACTTAAATCCCTCTTCCTTTCATCTTCCTAGTGTAACCATCTACCATTTTTTATTTATTATTTATTGCCATTAACGTGTACATATTGCTTACTGCTGACCCTACTATGCTGTGACAAAATTTCTACTTGTGTGAGATTCCTTTTGTATTTATTCATTTTCCTTTGAACACACGACTGAGTCTCCTCTTACCTACTGGCAGCTCTGTAAACATGCCTCATGGCACAATTTTCTGCCTAATCCAAACTCTTAGATAATAACAACTTTAATAATAATAGCTAACAACTAACAATTACTGAATGCTTAACAACATGCCATATACTTTTATGAACACTTTGTGTATACTTCTCATTTAATCCTGACGCTACACCAATGATGCACAAACTAGTATGAGTCCCATTTTATAGATGAAGAAACCACAGCACTAGGAGATTAAGTAAATTGTCCTAATTTACACAGTAAGTGGTAAAACTGGGGTCTGAACTCAAACTTTGGTGAGGCATATTTTCCAGTAGCTTCTTGAGAAAGGTATTTAGGAAGTATATTTTTTTTTATTATTTGCATGTTTGAAAGTGACTTTATTCTATTTTCATACATGCAAGATAGGTGGATAAAGAATCATTGGTTGGAAATACTTTCATTCAGAATTTTGAAGACATTGATTCCAATGTTGCTATTGGTAAATTTGATGTCATTCTTATTTGCATGTGTCCAGATTTCTCTCTGAATTCTTTAAGAATTGTCTCTTGAAGAGTGACATCACCAAGATGGCTCCTGATTTTATTCTCCCTAACAAGAACAACTAACAACTATTCATGGACAAAACATCACTGAGAGAATCCTAGAACATGGATGTGAGGGTGAAGCACCCACCTGTACCACAGAGACCAAGAAAAACCACATTCGAAGGGTAAGAGTAGCAGTTACACGCTGACTGCATTGCCCTTCCCCAGGCCAGCACAGCACCAAGCAGAGAGGTCTCCTCCATGCCTGCAGTACCTTCAGTGGGAAAAGAAAGCCCAGGGGGTACTTCCAGCTTCCGCAACATGTGGTTTGCTTCTTAGAAGCCCCCATTCTCATCTTTCCCCACAGGGCTTGCAGAGGAATCTGCAGGGCTCAGCCACTGGAAATCTGATTGAGACAGAGAAGGAGGCAAGGGCTTGCAACAACCAGCACTTGCCTCTAGGCAGATCAAGTTCCTACCTGCAGAGTCCAAGTAGTAGTCCCAACCAGCGGCTTTGCTCCTCTGTAAAACCAAGTTGGTGGTATAGTCTGACCAGGGAACTATAGTCTGGCCCACTACTGAGTATATCCCTTGGCCCCATTTGACCAGAAAGGCTGGCAAGAGCACCTGGAAGCTGTGCAGTGCAACAATGCTCAGAGAGGCCAACAGACAGAGTGATCACCCAGAGAACAAAGCCAGTGCCAGGCATGGAGGGTTGCTCTGCTATGCTCAGGCAGTAGCATTAATTCATTGCCCCACCTGCTGCTAAGGATAGCTCTAGGCCCCTCTCAACCAGAAAGCCTGATTAGAAAAATTTGGAAAGTTCTTGGAGCAGGCTCTCACATTCCTCTCAGGCAGGAGAGCTGAGTTATAGCCTCACCCACTGCTAAATGGAGCTCCAGGTCCTTTATGACCAGAAAGGCTGGCAAGACCACCTAGAAGCTGCATAACCCAGCAACACTCAAGCAGAGATGCTGGCAGGCAGAGCTGAGAGTCTGAACAGCAAAGCCAATGGCCCTGTTTAGCCAGGCAACTTGGAGCATGGTTCAGTCTGAGTCAAGAATCTAAACAAAGAGGCTTACTGGCCTTAGAGCTGGAATGGGAAACAAATTTGTAGCTCCACTCATTGTTGAATACAGCCTTCAGCCAGTACAACCAAGGAGCCTAACCAGAACACATAAAAAGCTGGATAGCCAATCCAACAGCCCTACTTACAGTAACACTTTAACAGAGAGCACAACCTGTGGCTTTCTCCATCTGCAGAGCAAAACTGGTGGCCTCACCTGGCCAGGGAATTCAGTGCACATTCTTGCCAGATTTATGTCCCCAAACAATAAGCTGTGCATGCCCTGCGCCCAGTCCTGGTACTCCACTACAGTAGGGAAGCTAATTTATAGCCCTTATTTACTGCTAAGTATAGTACCCAGTCCCAACCACCTAGGAAGCCTGACCGCAAAACCCAGGCAACTGTGGAGACCATTCTACAGCCTTGCTTGGGCAGGGAACCAAGCCAGCAGTCCTACTCTACTATTCTCAGCCAGCAACACCCCCTATTCTCAGAGCTTTGTCAGTGGCCTTTCCAAAAAATAAACCCTGGTAGCAAGCCCCACCTGCCATGGACATTCAGCAGACATATTCAGAAACCCAAATGGAGGTGACTGGTGAAGAACTATCTCTGCTAGTGTGAACCTGTGAAGTCTAGAAGAGGAGACCAGTTATGCAAATGCACAGACACCAATGTAAGGAGTCAAGGATCATGAAAAATCAGGTAAATTATGGCACCACCAAAGGAAACTAATAAATTCAAATAACTGACCCTAAAGAAATGGAGATCTGTGAACTGTCAGACAAAGAATTCAGAATAATCTTCTTAAAGCAATTTAGTGACTTGCAAGAACACACAGAGAGAAAATTAAAAGAAATTAGGAAAATAATGCATGGGCAAAAGGAGAAGTTCAACAAAGAAATAGAAACCATAAAAAAGGCAAAAAAAAACCCAGAAATCCTACAGCTGAAAAAATACAATTACTGAAGAATTCACTAGAGAACTCCAAAAGCAGAATTGACCTTGCAAAGGAAAGAATCAATGACCTAGAAGACAGGACATTTCAAATTATCCAGTCAAAGGAGCAAAAAGAAAAAACAATGAAAAACAGTGAAGAAAGACATCAGGACTTATGGGACACAATCAAAAGAAACAATGTCCTCATTATGGGAATTCCAGAAGGAGAAGAGGAAGAGAAAAAGATGGAAAATATATTTAAATCAATACTGGCTGAAAACTTTCCAAACCTAAGGGCAGAATTGGACCTCCAGATCCATGAGGCCCAAAGGACCCCAAAGAGGTTGAACTTGAATAGGACTACACTGAGACACATTATAAGTAAATTGTCCAAAGTCAAAGACAAAAAGGAATTTTGAAAGCAGAAAGATGAGAGAGTTACATACAAGAGAATCCCCATAAGATTATCAGTGGTTTCTCAACAGAAACTTCAGGCCAGGAGAGAATAGGATGATGTATTAAAATACTGAAAGAAAAAAAAAACTGTCAACCAAGAATTCTATACTCCACAAAGTTGTCCTTCAGAAAAGAACGGGGGATAAAGACTTTCCCAAACAAACAAAAGCTGAGGGAGCTCATCACCACTAGACCTGCCTTACAAGAAACGCTAAAGACAGTTCTCTGAGTAGAAGTAAAAAGATGCTAATTAAAATCATAAAAATATAATAAGGTAGCATAAAACTTACTGGTAATGGTAAATATACAGTCAAAGTTAGATTCTGTGATACGGTAATAGTGGTGAATAATCACTTACACTTACAACAAAAGTTTAAAAACAAATATAGTAAAAAAGCCCATAACTACAATAATGTTATTAATTGCACAATATAAAAATATGTAAACTGTAACGTCAATAACTAAAACATGAGGGGGAGGAGAAGTGAAAGTGTAAAGTTTAGGAATTCTAATGAAGTTAAGTTGTTATCAGTTTAAAATAGGTTGGTACAATTTTAAGATTTTATGTAAGCCTCATGGTAACAACAGGGCAAAAAACTATAGTAATTACACAAAAGAACATGACAAAGAAATCAAAATGTATTGATACAAAAAGACATCAAAATAAAACCAAACTAAGGCAAGAAAAAAGGAATAATGGATCTACAAAATAGCCAGAAGACAATGAACAAAATGGCAATAGTAAGTCCTTACCTATCAATAATAATTCTAAATGTAAATGGATTAAATTCTCCAATCAAAATACATAAAATGGCTGAATAAATTTTAAAAAACAAGATCCAATGATATGCTGCCTCCAAGAGACTTACTTTAGCCTTAAAGACATTCATGGACCAAGAGTGAAGGGATAGAAAAAGACATTTCAAGCAAATGGTAATTAAAAAACAAAACAGGGGCCAGCCCTGTGGCCAAGTGGTTAAGTTCGCATGCTCCGCTTTGGTGGCCCAGGGTTTCACCAGTTCGAATCCTGGGTGCGGACATGGCACCACTCACCAAGCCATGCTGAGGCGGGTTCCAACATGCCACAACTAGAAGGACCCACAACTAAAAAATACACAACTATGTACCAGGGGGCTTTGGGAGAAAAAAGGAAAAATAATAAAATCTTTAAAAAAAAAGCAAACGGGGTAGCTATAGTTAAATCAGACAAAATAGACCTTAAACTAAAAATGGTAAAAAGAGGCAAAGAAGGTCACACTATAATGAGAAAGGGATCAAACTATGAAGAAGATATAACAATTGTGAATGTGTGTACTCAATATTGGAGCAACTAATACAATTATAAGGCAAAAGCTAACATGTAAAGGAGAAATAAACAGTGATACAATAACAGTTGGGAACTATAATACCCTACGCTCAACAACCTAACTCTACACCTTAAGGAACTAGAAAAATAAGAACAAACTGAGCCCAAAGTTAGCAGAAGGAAGGAAATAATAAAGATTAGAGCAGAAATAAATGAAACAAAACAGGAAAAAAACAGAAAAGATTAAGCAAATTAAGAGTTGGTTTTTGAAAAGACAAGCAAAATTAACAAAACTTTAGCTAGACTAACCAAGGCAAAAAAGAAGAGGACACAAGTCAACAAAATTATAAATGAAAAAGGAGATGACATAAATGATACCACAGAAATACAAAGGATTGTAAGAGGCTACTATGAACAAGTATACACCAAGAAACTGGAAAACCTATGAGAAATGAAAACATTCTCAGAAACATACAACAAAAACCCAACACTAAATAAGGAAGACATAGAAAATCTGAACAGACCAATTATTAGCAAGAAGATTGAATCAGTAATCAGAAATCTCCCAATTAAGAAAGGCCCAGGACCAGATGACTTCCTGGGTCAATTTTGCCAAACACTTAAAGAAGAATTAACACCAATCCTTCTCAAACTCTTCCAAAAACTTGAAGAGGAGGGAACACTCCCAAAGTCATTTTATGAGGTTAGCATAACCCTGATACCAAAGCCAGAAAAGGACACTACCGGAGAAGAAAACTATAGGCTAATATCCCTGATGAATATAGAAACAAAAAATTCTCAATAAAATACTAGCAAATCAAATTCAGCAGCACATGAAAAGGACTATTCACCATGACCAAGTAGGATTTATCCTTAGGATGCAAGGATGATTCAACAGATTCAAATCAATCTGATAAATCACATCAGTAAAATGATTGAAAAAAATTATGATTATCTCAATAGATGCAGAAAAAGGATTTGACCAAATTCAACATCTACTCATGATAAAAACTCAACAAATTAGATATAGAAGAAATGTACCTCAACATAATAAAGGCCATATATGACAATCTCACAGCTAACATCATACTCAATAGTGAAAGGCTGGAAGCTTTTCCTCTAAGACCAGGAACAAGACCAGAAGATCACCACTTCTAATTAACATAGAACTGGAAGTCCTAGCCAAAGCAATCAGGCAAGGAAACGAAATAAAAAACATTAGAATTAGAAATTGTCTCTATTTGCAGATGACATGATTTTATATATAGAAATCCTAAAGACTCCACCAAAAAAATATTATAACTAATCAAACAATTCAGTAAAGCTGCAGGATAGAAAATTAATATAAAATAATCAGTAGTATACCTATCCACTAACAATGAATTATCTGAAAGAGAAATTTAAAAAAACAATTCTTTTCACAATAGCATCAAAAACAATAAAATACATAGGAATTAAATTCAACCTAGGAGGTAAAAGATCTCTACTCTGAAAACTATAAGACATTGATGAAAGAAATCAAAGATGATATAAATAAATGAAAATATATCCCACATTCATCAATTGGAAGAAGTAATGTTGTTAAAATGTCCATAATACCAAAAGCCATCTGTAGATTCAATGCAATCTCTATCAGGTTTCCAATGACATTTTTTGTAGAAGTAGAAAAAACAATCCTAAAATTTATATGGAATCACAAAAGACCCTGAAAACCAAGCAATCTTCAAAAAGAAAGACAAAGTGGGAGGCTTTACACTTCCTGATTTCAAGGTACGTTATAAAGCTAGAGAAATGAAAACAGTATGGTAGTGGCATAAAAACAGACAAATAGACTAATGCGACAGAATCAAGACCCCAGAAACAAACTCAAGCATATGCAATCAACTAATATGTGATAAGAAAGCCAAAAATACTCAATGGAGAAAATAGAGTCTCTTCAATAAATGATGCTGGAAAAAATTGGATATTCATATATAACAGAATGAAAGAGTCCTATCTTACAACACTCACAAAAATTAACTCGAAATGAATTAAGGACTTGAATGTAAGATCTAAAACCATGAAACTTCTGAAATGAAAACAGCTCCTTGACATGGCTCTTGGCAATGATTTTTCGGACATGACACCTAAAACACAAGTAAGAAAATAAAAAATAAACTAGTGGGACTAAATCAAACTAAAAAGCTTCTGCACAGCAAAAGAAACAAGCAACAAAATGAAAGGACAACCTGCGAAATTAGAAAAAATATTTGCAAACCATATATCTGTTAAGAGGTTAATATCCAAAATATACAGGGAATTCATACACCTTAACAGCAAAAAAACAAATAATCCAATTTAAAAATGGACAAAGGACCTAAATAGACATTTTTCCAAAGAAGATAAACTAATGGCCAACAGGTCAATGAAAACATGCTCAACATTACTAATCATTAGGGAAGTGCAAATCAAAACCACAATGAGATATCACCTCACACCTAGAGACAAAAGACAAAAGTTGATAAATGCTGGTGAGGATGTGGAGAAAAGGTAAGCCTCGTGCATGGTGGTGGGGTTTTTAACTGGTACAGCCACTATGGAAAACAGTATGGAGTTGCCTCAAAAAATTAAAAATAGGGGCTGGCCCCGTGGCCGAGTGGTTAAGTTCGCGCACTCCACTGCAGGCGGCCCAGTGTTTCGTTGGTTCGAATCCTGGGTGCGGACATGGCACTGCTCATCTAAGCCACGCTGAGGCAGCATCCCATATGCCACAACTAGAAGGACCCACAACGAAGAACATACAACTATGTACCGGGGGGTCTTTGGAGAGAAAAAGGAAAAAATAAAATCTTTAACAAAATTAAAAATAGAACTACAATATGATCCAGTAGTTCCACTTCTGGGAATATATCCAAAGGAAACAGAAACACTATGTCAAAGAGATATCTGCACCCCCATGTTCACATGTTCATAGCAGCATTATTCACAATAGCCAAGACATGGAAGCATGTGTTCATCAATGAATGAATGGATTAAGAAGTAGTGTGTGTATATATGTATATATATATATATATACATATATACACATATATATATACACAATGGAATATATTCAACCATAAAACATGGGAAAATCCTTCTGCTTGCGACAACATTGATGGACTTTGAGGGCATTATACTAAGTGGAATAAGTCAGATACTGTATGATCTCACATAAATGTGGAATCTAAAAACCAAACAACAACAACAAACAATGTAACTCACAGAGAGATCAGGTTTGTGGTTACTAGAGGTGGGGGGTTGCTGGGGGGTATTGGAAAGGTAGTCAAAAAAGCAGGAACTTCTAGTTATAAGGTAAATAAGTACTAGAGATGTAATGTACAACATGATGACTATATAGTAGTTAAGACTGCTGTATGATAGATATGAAAGTTTTTGAGAGAAAATTCTGAGTTATCGTCACAAGGAATATATATATATATATACACACATACTTTTTTTGTATCTATATGAGATGTTGACCAAACGTATTGTGGTAATCAGTCACAATATATGTAAGACAAATCATTATGCTGTGTATCCTAAGCTTATACCATGCTGTATGTCAATTATATCTCAATAAAACTGGAAGAGAACTGTCTATCTTTGGCATATCAAATTGCATAAAAGCAGACACTGGACTGGGAACTTGCTGGGCCTTTGAAATCTGAAAACTCATGTCCTTTTGTTCTGGAACATTTCTACCATTATTCCTTTGATAATTTCTTCCCAACATTTTCTCTGATCTGTCTTTATGAAACTCATTAGTTGGATGTTTGACTACCTAAATTCATAAAGAAAATTATTTTTTAATCTGTTAGCCACATTTTAATGTCTATCTAGCTAGTAGACATTCTAAATATCTTCTAACATGTCCACTGAATTTTTCTGTTTTAGAACTTATATTTTTAATTGCCAGGAACACTTTCTGGTTCTCTATTCCTTTTATATAGAACAATGTTCATATCTAATTGAAGAAACAAATTCTATTCTCATTCAGCGGATGTTAATTATATGATTTAAAAACTTTTTTCCTACCTTTTTTTTCCCTCCACTGTTTTTCCTCCTATTTATTTCTTGTGATTTCTTTCTTTCAGATTGGAGGCTTGTCTAATATGCCATGGACTAAAAAGCTGATTGTAAGTTCTGTGTTGTGGTGGGTGGAGCTTTTAGGATTGTCTTAATTACAGTGTGATGGTATAATCATCCGGTCTTCTTACTGGGGATATATATACAAACATCAATTTCTATAAGTATTTTCTGTAGAAATGAATTTCCAGAGAAGAATCCCTCTAGTCTTCTGTGGGAGATGGGGCTAAAGAGAAAAAGGAGATACTCAAAATATTTAACAACTGGTACAGCCTGGGAACTAAGCAATCAAAATGGCCACCAGCCGGGAGGGCTGGAGCAGAGTTTGCTGCTGTGCCAGCTGTTATCCCTTTAGCAGCCACGGGGTGGGAAAGGGTCCATGTTAGCAAGGTGGGAGAAGTAAGGTCATACAGGTGTACCTCAGCTGAATAACTAGGGGAGACACTGTAAGTAAACATGACAATTAGAATTCTGGAGATGAGTGGAAGAAATGGCTCCAGGGTTTCCCATTCAGTGTGTAGACCTTATTCCCCGTTTTTTCAGCAAGGTATCTAGCTGCCTGTCCTCCGCCCCCAATATTTATAGTCTTTCTGGCTCTGCTACTGAAAAAATAAATCTCCAGTCTCCTGTGGGAATGGGAGAAGGGATAGATAATTGCATGGGTTGGAGGGTGAGGTTATAACCACTCCTCATGCAGATTTTCATGTGATCCCCTTAGCCAGCTCCATACTCCTGAGTGTAAATTATATTCATTCTGGTCAGCATGCTCATTGACATCAACCCTAGAGGAATTTACATTTGACTTTCCTCATCTCTGTCTTCACATACTACAGTGCAAGCCTATAGATATCGGCCTATCAGCCTATTTCATTGGAATGGATATTTTGCCTCTGTTTCTTATTCTGCTTGTTGTTCGAGATGATTTTCAAGAAAATAGAGGGGCAGAAAATATTTTACTCCACTATTTTGAAACTGGTACATCCCAATCTGAGCACCCTAAACAGGCCCTGTGATGGCACTTTCCTCTCTTTACCTGGTGTTAGAGATTTTTATGTACATGTCTTGTTTCTACTACTAGACCTCATGCTTTCTAGGAAGGAGCTATCTGCATCTCCTTCAGGGCATAACACAGTGCCTTTTATATACCAGGTTCTCACTATGTACTTGTAGAATGAACAAATGAAAACAATAATAGAAAATCAAACAATATTTTTTCTTCATCTCCTTTTTTTGTATATTCTTTTTCTGCAGGGTATACAGGCTTGACTGTTTCAAGTTTTCTGGAGTTAAATTTAAAAATATTTGACTACTACTTAGCTTGGTTGTAGCATGAGAATACAGGGGGGAAAAAAGACAACCAAAACAGAACAAAGCAAAAGCACAATCAATGCCCTCAAGGAAGTTATGATCTATTGGGAAGAATAGAATAACTACAGAAAACTAGAAAATAGTATTTAATGAAATCTTATATATTTTGCAACAATATTAATGCAAAAGTACAGGGGTCAGATCTAGGATTCTATAACTGATTCATAGTTTCAATTATCTACCTCTTTATCATAGACCCACCTCCTTTGCAAAATGATTCTAGCATTTTCCATAATCAGCCTATCTAGTTAACAATTTCCCACTGAAGAAGTTTAGGAGTTAAGTGTCCTAAAGAAACCAAAATATCATTTTATGGGCAGTGACTCTTCACTCTTTGGAACAACTGTCATCACCCAGTTGGCATCATCATTAGACTGCATTATTTATGACTTTATAAATGCTTCCTCCTATTCCAAATGGCTCTGAGTTACCTTCATCAATAAACCCATAAATCATGTCTGAAACTCAGAAATTCTCTGCAGGTGTTTATTAATGGCAAGCCATTTGCCAAGGACCCCAAAATTCAGAAATTCAAATAGTCTTGGAAGCTTTAATTGTTTTCCTAAAGCTTTGAGAGAGTTACTAGATTGGTTTTTAAGGTTCTTTCCAGGTCTAGGCTTCTGTGATTAGACAGATAAAATAGACAAACACATCCACACACACACAAACATTATATATATATATTATATTACATATATATATACACACACACTCATACATATACACACAGCTATATATTTGTCTTCATAAATCACCAAGTTTAGTCTAATGATATTTCTTAAATTGCCATGTCAATGGCCAATGTATGAATGATGGTCATTCATCTACTTTTTCAATATGTGAATTCCTTGTAATAACTTCAATGTCAGTAGTACCATCCATATTAAACGTGTCTGATATTCAAATAAATGATCTCCTTTTATTGAAATAGAGTGATGATTTAGAGAGAAATGATAGACATGGACAGATGGATAGTAGGACAAGTGGATTAAATCTTAACGGGTAAGAGCTTGGGCTCTGGAGAGAAACCTGAACTGGAATCTTTCTTCTATTGCTTGCTAAATCTGTATTTCTGGACAAATTATTTGTTGTTTCTAGGCTTTAATATTCTCTTCTGTGAAGTAGGCTCAATAATATTTACATGCAAAAGGTGCTGTGAGTATTAAATAAAATAATGCATACTGAGCACATAATTATGGCATATAGTAAGTGCTCAGTAACTGTTAACTCCTTAATTTAACCAAAAGTATCAAATGTTCCAAAATACAAGTGTGTATGAAAGTTTATGATGCTCAGGACACAGATGACACTCTTTTTCTTCCATGGACCACTAAAGTAAAGCACTGGTAGGATGTGACCAATATTTTTACCAGATATAAAATGGTCTGGGAAATCTGTAACATAATCTCCTATCGCTTTCCCAGTAACTCTAATTTCTTCCAATCCCAAAGTATTTTGAGTTCTCCTAATGTGTCATTCTGTGCCATACCTCCAGGTCTTTATAAAACTTCTCTGACAAAAATTTACCTCCTCCCTCCCCTTTCTTACCTGTAGAACTCTAAAAATCTTTCAAGAGCCAGCTCAGGTACTTTCTCCTCTGTGAATCCTCTCTCTCACCTAAAAAGCAGAATCACTCACTTCCTCTTTTATCCTACTAAAGCACTTGTAGATGCCTTTAACTACTATAACTCCGTTTCACAGTTATTTGTTCACATATCAATCTCCTTGGCTGATTCATGAGATATAGTACCTATCTTATTTATTTCTGTGCCGCTGGTACATAGCATAGAGCCTGATTTCAAACAAGAGATAAGGAAATACTGAATTAATGACTGAACAAAATATAGTATATTATAAAATTACTCAATTTCATAGAGGAAATTTGTGTTAGAAAGGCTATATAATACTGTTATAAAAATCATGAGACAGATATACCACTTAAAAACAGGTTCAATTTCATGTGATAGAAAACCCAAAATAACAGTGGTTTAAACAAGTTAGAAATGTTTCTCTCTCTTATAATACAAGTTCAGAGTTAGTCACTCCAGTACCAATATGGCAATTCTACAGTCATTGTCATCAGGACTCAGGCTCCTTCAGCTCTTAGCTACACCATCCCTAGGATGTGACTCTTGTTTTCCTGGTTTAAAATGGAAGTCAGTGCTCAAGCCATCACTTTGATGGTCAATCATCTTCCCGCAGTAGAACAGAAAATGAGGATGAAGGACATACTTTCTTAAGACAGCATCTTGGAAGTACTACATAGCACTTGGTTTATTTGTTAGGACTTAGTCATGTGACCACATATCTTATGGTGTTTATCATTCTGGGTTCTGTCACCAAAGAAAACTCAGTGAATCCATATTAGGAGCATTCAGCAGTCTCTACCCCAATAAGTAATCAGAGACCAACTCAATCACTTCTCTGCACATTAGTTTATTGCAGCATGAAGAGGTTGGACCAGGAGATCTCTAGATCCCTTTCAAGTCTTTCCTATTTGTCTATTATTGTGATAAAAATAGTAGAGCTGTGTATGTAAAAACCAAGTGTGACACATTTAGCCTATGACTTTGTGATTATTTTAATCCCCTAAGTCTGTATTCCAAAGGGTTCCACCATCAAAAGAGCCAGAAAACATGAAAAACAGTAGGGGCAAACCAGTATTTTAAAGGAAGATATACTTTAAAAGAACATTTAAAGACAGTTTTGTAATGTTAAAGATATTTCTAAGCCTGTGTTAACAGCATTGAGTATTTTGGGAGTCAACACCCTCGTTATCTCTAATCTCCCCAAGACCCCCAAATTAAAATACATTATTGACATAGATTATTGAGGTTTTCTCAATCCTATATTAAGAATAAAAATGCCGTTAGATATTTATTATTTTTATTGATCCGTAACATTAAAAGCAGTCTGTTTGTGAAACAAATGCAGCTTTAGAACAAGCCCCCACCCTGCCTGCAACCCCACCACTGCCACTATTCTTGATGGCTGAAGCCCTCCCCACATAGAGATCCTGGAAACACCACTGGTCCAGACTTGAGGAATAGGAAACTCAGAGGCATTGCCAAACAACCACTCACTTCCCAATACACAATTCTTGAAGCTGTCATGTACTAAAGGCTCTTAGCAATTCTTTAATCATAGTCATTTTCAGCCACTTACAAGCGATTGCCAACCCAGCATCAAAAGGACTCCTGCTATCTCCAAATACAAACACTGGTCAGAACGTCAATCTGAGGTGTCTCTGTGAAGCCGCAGAAAGCAATCAGCCAAAGGGACATGGCAGTGCACTCTTTGAGCTAATATTTCCTACCTGCTGATGCCAATTTTCTACCAAAAAAATGAACCCATGTGAAACTGTTATTTTTGTCCTGTTTTATCTGCTCATCTGTTATTTTCATTCCAGAGCAATCCAATTAGATTTCAAGGTTCTGCCACATGAACACATATCAGAAATTTTTGAACTGCTTTCATAATGAATATGCCTCATACCTCTGTCCTTGTCACTTGAGAATCTAGAATTGTTTCCATCATTCAGCTTTGACTGATTGTAAGAAATACAAAAATGTCATTCGTTAATAAATAATTTTCTGGAACAGCACTCAGATTGCAGAAGACACATCCCTTCAGTACAGTCAAACACTTATCAGTTAACTAACTGAGTCTCATGTCATGTCCCTGGGAGCTGCAAAACCATTACCATCAACATGCCCCTCAAGGAAGAAGAGAGGTCATGAAGTCACCCATCTCAGAAATCACTTGTGCCTGAAATGGGGTAAAACAGCCCTGGGTCCTGGTGTTTTGTGTTTTTTGTGTTTTGACAGCAGCTAAACCATCAAAAATTTGGGACAGTTTGACTTTGACTCTAATGTTAATATAATGAAAAATAGAAAGATTATATTTGTGTACTAAATGTCAAATGATAATGGAACCAATTGTCCCTGGGAGGATGCCACTAAAGCATTCTCCCAGCATTCAGGAAACAAGTACCTCACTCCACCTCCATCCAGTATACTTTCTTTTCTAGTCAGAGGAAAGTTTTATTATGCCCAAATTCTCATAAACCTCTTTCCAGGCCACAGTCTTATCTAAGATATTGCATTCCTCTTAGAAAATCATTCACAAGATTCCTATAATCTATCGGATCAAATCCAAACTTCTCATTCATTCTGCCCATTTCTTGTACTTTGGGAATTTTCTGTTCAGCACCTAGATAATGGGTAGATTATATCAAATATACTTTAAATGTATTGCTAAGCCCCTCATAAAGAAAAATTTCCAGAAGACAAAAATAATAAAGACAGAAAAATAGGGAGCTGAAATAATAATGATAAGTTATCTAAGAAACTAGGGCTATCTTGGAACAAGGCTGATGCTTGAAACTAAAGCTCTAGGGGTTTATTGCTTAGAAGAAAACCGGAAACTAGGCATGGGTCTGCCAAAGTGTATGCATCTGTTGGGGAAAGGTGCTGAATCTCAGACCCACATCTAGAATCAAGACTCTGAAATGTGCCACCTCACCAAGGAAGGGCAGAAAAAATCCACCTGTCTGCAGTAATGCAAAACTTGTTTATCTCTGCTAATACTTTGGGTGGAAAGTAACAGCAATAATAATAGTCTCTTCTGAGAATTTGTAGACATCGGCCTCCCTGCACATGGATACGTAATCCAAATTTACATTATCTGCACAGCAGGGAAAAGTCTGATTAAAAAAATTAAAGTGGTCCTAAGAAAGTTTTAGAAGCTATCAGAGAAAAAATCAGATAACCTATAAGGAACTATAATTAGATTGACTGCAAACTGCAAACTTCACAGGACCCAAAACTGCACTGCACAAAGTTAAGTAATAGGGAGAACTTTATTCAAGACTATTGAAACTGGGGACACAGACCATAATGTAGTCTGAACTCCACTCTATTGAAACAAAGCGTGAGGTAGATTTTAGGAAATGGAGTGGGGGGATTATGGGTCATCTGTGTTTGCTAATTGACTTTACTCCAAGGAAAAATAAACTTTCTGGTATCCTTAAGATAGAAAGCAGTTTTGCAACTTGGAGCAAGGCACTCACTGAAGTTAGGCACCTACCCTCCCATAGGGCACTAGCTTCCTTGATGATTACATTTCAAAGGGATGGCTGCCAGGTACTTAAGAAAGACACCCTGGGCTGTAAAACTGGCAAGAGGCTTTTAAAAAGATTTACATCTCAAAGGGACAGAGAAAGGATTTACAATTACAAGTTTTCTAAAGTAAATGCTCTAAGAAAAACATGGGCAGGAAACTAGAGTCAGGAAAAAGCCTGTCTAAAGTTTAGTGAAACTGAAGCCATCTTCGTCAAGAGCTATAGATGAAGTTGATAAATCTACCTTCACTGTGTGAGATTTAACATCTCTCCATAACTGATAGTTCCAACAGGCAAATATTAAAAAATACATAAAACTTCTAAGCAATACACTTAGCATTTTCTTTATAAGGACATAGAATATAAATGTAGATCATGTAGTAGACGAAGCAAGAAATTTCAAAGTCCATATTAGACAAATTGCTTTCTGATCACAAAGCCCTTATATTAGAAAACCAAAACATTATTTTTGATAACAATACTTTTATGGATCTATGGAGAGAGGGAGAGGGAAGATTGAGTAATGATACTGAGCCTAATAGGTAACTGAGTGGGTGGAGGCCAATTAAACAAGTCTCCTTCACTCATTTAACACGAATTATTTCAGTCCTGTAGTGTTCCTGGTGTATGACGTTCCGAACCTTTCTATTCTAAACTGTCATTTTATTAATAGCTTCCCAACTTAACCCTCAAAATGAAAGCTAGTCCCTATCATATACCACACCAAAAAAAGTTGGTTCTTAATAAAGGCATCTGGAGCTGGCCTGGTGGCGTAGCAGTTAAGTTCACACGTTCCGCTTCTCAGCGGCCCAGGATTCACCGGTTTGGATCTCAGGTGCGGACATGGCACCACTTGGCAAAAGCCATGCTGTGGCAGGTGTCCCACATATAAAGTAGAGAAAGATGGGCACAGGTGTTAGCGCAGGGCCAGTCTTCCTCAGCAAAAAGAGGAAGATTGGCAGCAGTTATCTCAGGGCTAATCTTCCTCAAGAAAAATAAAAAATAAAAAAAATAAAGGCATCCATGCCCTATTCCTGCTGCCCAGCTCACCATCAGAGAGAAGTAGAACTGCTCTCCATGGGGATGGAAACAAATCAGATTCCTTAATTTTCATAAAAATACCTGATATTAAAATTATTTGGACTTGCTTCAATTACCAGCACAAAATGTCTATACTGATCAGAAAACTTTCTGTTATGCTAACTACCTTTGAATTTCTATCAAATACACAAATCCTTCCCCTTATCCTCCTGGGCTCACAGCTAGACTTCATTTCTCAACTTCCCTTGAAGTATAGCCACACGACCAAGTCCTGAACACTGAAATGTGTGCAGATGTGATGAAAACTCTGTGTGGCTCATAAACTCTGCTACAAGTTCTCTTTCCCTCTCCCCCCACTGGCTGAAAGAGGGGATTCAAGGGTCAGTAGAAAACAGATCCACAGGGTGCATTTTATTTCTGCCTAACATTACTACCAAACACAATGTCTGTCATGCTGCTCAATGTCTTTTCAGGCCAACTGAGAATTTAGGAGCAGACAAAATCATTTCTCATCTAAAGACTTAGTGTACTTCCATTTGTCAGAGAAACTCTCATGTTTGCCATTATATCTTTCATTGCCAGGAAATTCAGAACTAAACGTAAAGTCGATTTCTCAATGTTAATTTAACTGTTTCACATTATTTTAAACTGTACTAATAGATTTTTTTTTAATCTGCCTCAATTCCTTTTGGAATTGGGTAAGATAGAAATTATTATCAGTGAGATGAATATTATTCAGGTTATGCCTCTGTTTATGTAGTTCCCCACACCAAAAATCTTTTTTTTTCCTCTTTGTGGAATCCTACTCAACCTTCCAGACCCGTACAAATACCACTTATTGTATGAAGCTATCCCCCAGACTCCAGCAGACTTTGTCCTCTTCCCTTTCTCATCCCTTAATGTACTTTTTGTCTATAAAATGTGTTACTGTCTATATGAATATTTCCCTACAGGTCCATTTATATCAAAATAATCACACTCTCACCCTGCACAGTAACAGCTGTACTTTCAGCATTCCATAAGAAATAAACAATTCTATCGGCACATAGATTGCACTCTTTTCTCCACCACACATCCATAGCTCACAAGGGAGGAACCACAAGTTCTTGCCACACAATTCAGCCAGGTGATAGACCATTTTTCTTCTAACTGTTACATTCTAATTCTCAGATTCAGAAGAAAAACTTCTGGAGACCTGGTGCCAAGTGCTACGCTATTGTGATGTCTTCCCAAGAACCTAGTAAAATGCTGGGTATAAAACACTCTTTCCAACAGCTGGCAGTGATTCACCGACTGAGACACAGACTGGTCTAGGAGGAGTAACTCAGGAGTGACCAAAATCCAAGCCCAAGGATTTTAACTCCTACCCAAGAATCACTTTGCCTCAAACCCTAAAACTACAAAATCCTGAGTCAACTTCCTTCTGTTTCATCTCAGAAGCTCTTTACCACCAAGAGTAAGGCATGATAAAGAAAAATGAGCTCTGGAGTGCTGACTCAAAAACTTTTGAATCTTGGATCTGTTTGGCTGCATGACATTGGTCCTATTGCCTAATCTCACTCAACCTCGGCTTTCTCCTCTAAGATAGGAAGGATAGTTACTAACCTCAAAATGTTACATGAAGAGCAAATAAGATATTACCTGCAAAGCATACGGCATAGTGCCTTGCACAAAGGATCACTCAATAATATTTTCCCTTGTCCTCTTCTAGAGAAATCTACTCCCTCATCTTCACTCCCCTGCTTTACCTTCTATCCCAATGTTGTTACACATTCAAATGCCTAGTTTCAACACTTCAGGGCTACCTGTCCTGATGTATCATTCTCCACTTGGAATTAGAATTCCATAGGCTATGAACCCTTACAAATTGGAAACTTACAAGATATCAAATCAGATTTGATCATCCCACTTTTTTAAGTTTTATAAAAATGAGAAAATAACAAGTAATTTTTCCTTATGAGTAACCAAGATAGATCTGTATCTATTCTCATCTCAGACACAACTACTTACTAAAGGAGAACAGACAAAAAGAAAGAGCTCTTTGATATACTTCAAAGCTCTACAGTCTGTTTAGTGAGAATCTCTTACCTTCGTTTTGAAGCTTAAAGCAAAAACAAAACAAGAGGGCAAATAGCCTTGGAAATAAATCCATTTAAAAAATCTTTAATAGTGCTAAAACTCATTCTCAGTTGGCATATGTTGAACTAGCCACCTAAGACCAGTGATTACTAATTTCATGCACACTCTTCCAGAATGGTCCTTTGAAGTTTATTAACCCTTAAAACAACTTATTTTTAAATAGACATTCTGAATACTTGTATTCAAAAATACTGATTTTGACTGTATCTTCTGACTATTGTTTTCTCATCCCAAATTCTACATTTTATACATATATGTTGTCAAATCTATAATTGTTTTACTTATTATATTATTTCAAATGCTCCCAGCCTGTATGAAATACGTCTCTCTGTGATAAGTGGGCTGAATAGAGACTCCTAAGGGGCTGATATGTAAGTTAAAAACCAATGTTTATTTGTACTTTAAAATTGGAAGTACCATTTCAAAACATGAACATATAATACCTGGAAGCATTATTGATAGAATGCTAAGAGATTTACAGAAAGAATACATTTAAGGTATCCTTCTATGATGCATGTTTTAAGTCTGTTCTGAGCCTTTACATATGTAATTATACTGAGTCAACAGAAATCTGCACAGTGTTATTTAAGTACAACCTCCCAATCTCAAGGAAGACTTTGCATTTGAGGCAGTAGTAGCCATCGCTAATAGAGTGGGAATCCAGAGAAGGGCTGCCTCAGAGCAGAGAAAGTCTCAAAATGACAAAATCAGCCTTTGTATCCATTTAGTGGGGAGAGATTTTGGCTTCAAGGAGGAAAAATTTTAAAAAATAAGAATGCTAGGTACAAAGAAAGGATTAGGGCAAAACTGAAGACTAAATGTGATAACTAGACAGAAGAAGGTCATGAAATTCTGTGCTTAAAACTTCCAGTCTTCTTCAAGTTACTTAAGCCTTCTCTCAAGGCCACCCCCACTCCCACCTCTTTTAACCCACTGCCAAGGTGGGGGAAATTTCTCCAAGGTTCTGCGTAGGAGTTTCCTCTCTCTCTCTCCCTCTAGCCATTTTGGCTACGCATTTTTATTGTCTCACAAGCAGGCAATGTTTGCTAGCAAAACCCTTCTTGTGTTTCTCCTGTCGAGACTTGGCCAACTGGGAAGGTTAACCCAAACTCAAACCAAACCTGCTGTGAAGGGATCAACCTGTTCACTGAATAGCTATAAAGAAGCCTGCGAGTAAAAATTAATAAGACTGGGAAAGAGAATATATGGGAATTCTCAGTACTTTCTGCTCAACTTTTCTGTGCACCTAAAATGGCTCTAAAAATTTAAGTCTACTAAAATAATTAATAGGACTCAAAGTAGCAGCAACTCTGAAAGTACTAACAAGTAAGGAGAACCTCAGTTGCTCAGACCTGAGTTAACAGAAGATTCTTTGCTAGCTGTGGTCATGAGTAGCACCTAACAGGCTGTAAGTACAGAGCCCTACATATCTTGTACAACCTAAAGCCAAACAAGACATGATAAAGCACAGGACAACTTCTCTCCTCCCTAGTAACTCATTATTTGCATTATTTCCATCTACTTCTTAGTTTCCACTTAGCATATGGAGGCAAGAATATAGGGTGATTCTGAACAACCAATGGGCCAAAAAGGAATTCAAAAAGGAAATAAAAAAATACCTTGAGACAAATGAAAATGGAAGCACAATATACTGAAATTTTATGGGATGCAGCAAAAGCAGTTCTAGAGGGAATTTTACAGTGATACACCTACTCAAGAAAAAAGAAAAGTCTCAAATAAACAACTTAATGTTATACCTCAGAGAACTAGAAAAAGAACAAACTTAATTTGAAAGTTAGAAAGAAGTAAGGAAATACAGATCAGAGCAGAAATAGAGACTAGAAATACAATAGAAAAGATCAATGAAACTAAGAGCTGATTTTTTGAAAAGATAAACAAATCTTTAGCTAGACTAACAAAAAAGAGAGAATACTCAATATCAGATACGAAAGAGAAACATTACAACTAATAACAAAGAAATACTAAAGATCATCAAGAAACAAGTATGAACAGTTATATGCCAATGAACTGAATAACCTAGAAGAAATAAATAAATATGTAGAAACATACAACCTACCAAAACTAAATCATGAAGAAATAGAAAATATTAACTGACCAATTATGAATAAAGAGATTGAATCAATGATAAAAAAAAAAAAACTCCCAATAAAGAAAACTCCAGGACAAGATGGCTTCACGGGTGAATTTTACCAAATATTTAAAATCAACACTAATCCTTCTTAAATGCTTCCAAAAAATTGCAGTGCAGAGAACACTTTCAAACTCATTTTACAGAGCCAGCATTAGGCTGATACCAAAGCCAGACAAGGACACTACAAGAAAAGAAAATTACAGGTCAATGTTCTTGACAAATATACATGGAGAAGTCCTCAACAAAATATTAGCAAACTGAATTCAATAGCACATTAAACAGATCATACAGCACAGTGAAGTGGGATTCATTCCTGGGATGCCAGATGGTTCAACACATACACAAATCAATGTGATATACCACACTAACAAAATAAAGGATAAAAATTATATTATCATCTGAATAGGTGCAGAAAAAGCATTTGACACAATTCAACATTTCTTTCATGATAAAAACTCTCAACAAGTTAGATATAGATGTAATGTACCTCAACATAATGAAGGTCATATATGACAAATCCATAACTAACATCATACTCAATGGTGAAAAGCTGAAACCTTGTCCTCTAAGATCGGGAAAATACAAGGTTGCCCACTCTCACCACTTCTATTCACCTTAGTACTGGAAGTCCTAGACAGAGCAATCAGGCAAGAAAAAGAGATAAAAGGGATCTAAATTGGAAAGGAAGAAGTAAAACTGTCTCTATTTGAAGTATCTATTTACATGATCTCTTTTTTTTAATGAAGATTCACCCTGCACTAACATCTGTTGCCAATCCCCCTTTTTTTGGCTTGAGGAAGAATAGCCCTGAGCTAACATCTGTGCCAATCTTCCTCCATTTTTTGATTGTGTGATGCCCACCACAGCATGACTGGTGAGTAATGTAGGTCCACACCCAGGAACCGAACTGGTGAACACAGGCCACCAAAGCAGAGCACGTGGAACTTTATCCACTCAGCCACTGGGCCAGCCCATGTATTCATGACCTTATATATAGAAAACCCTCAAGACCCCACCAAACAACTAATATATGAATTCAGTCAAATTGCAGGATAGAAAATCAACATACAAAAATCAGTTTCATTTCTATATACCAACAAACAACTATCTGAAAGAAAAATTAAGAAAACAATCCTATTTACAATAGCATCAAAAACGATAAAACCAAGGAAGTAAAAGATGTATACACTGAAAACTATAAGACACTGATGAGAGAAAATGAAGAAGACACATATAAATGGAAAGATCTCCTGTATTCAGGGATTGGAAGAATGAATGTTGTTAAAACGTCCATACTACCCAAAGCAATTTACAGATTCAATACAATCCCTATCCAAACGTCAATGGCATTTTTACAGGAATTTAAAAAAATCCTAAAGACCCTGAATAGCCAAAGCAATCTTGAGCAAGAAGAGCAAAGATGAAAGCACCACACTTCTTGATTTCAAGCTATATTACAAAGCTATAATAATCAAAACAGAATGGTATTGGCGTAAAAACAGACACGCAGATCAATGGAGCCTAGAAATAAACCCATGCATATATCGTCAATTATTTTCAACAGAGTCACCAAAAATACACAATGGAAATAGAATAGTCTCCTCGATAAGCAGTATTGGGGAAACCACATATTAACATGCAGAAGGATGAAACTGGATTCTATCTTAACGTCTACATAAAAATCAACTTGAAATGAATTAAGGACTTTGTTGTAAGACTTGAAAACATAAAACTCCTGGAAGAAAATATAGGGGATAATCTCCTTGACATTGGTCTTGGCAATGATTTTTTTGTATTTGACACTAAAAGTAATGGCAATAAAAGCAAAAATGAACAGGTGGGACTGCATCAAACTAAAACCTTCTGCACAGCAAAGGAAACCATAAACAAAATAAAAAGGCAGCTTATGGAATGGGAGATGATATTCACAAACCACAATCTGATAAGGGGTTAATATCTAAAATATGCAGGAACTCATACAATTCAATGCAAACACACACACACACACACACACACACACAAAACCCAAATAGCCCAATTTAAAAATGGGCAAAGGACCTGAATAGACATTTCTCCAAAAAAGACACACAAATGACCAATAGGTATATGAAAAGATGCTCAACATCACAAATCATCAGGGAAGTGCAAATCAAAACTACAATGAGATGTCATTTCACAGAGTTAGGATGTCTACTATAAAAAGATGAGAGGTAACATATGCTGGCAAGAATGTGGAGAAATGGGAAGCCTTGTATGCTGTTGATGGAAATTTAAACTTGTCTAGCCACTATGGAAAACAATATGGAGGTTCCTCAAAAAATTAAAAACAGAAGTACTGTATGATCCAGCAATCTCACTTTAAGGAATAAATCCAAAGGAAACAAAACCACTAACTCAAAGACATTTTTGTACTCCCATGTTCATTGCAGCATTACTCATGATAGCCAAGATACAGAAACAAAGTGTCTGTTAATAGATGAATGGGAAAAGAAAATGTGGTGTATGTAAACAATGAAATATTATTCAGCCTTAAAAAAGAAGGAAATCCTGCCATTTGCAATAACATGGATGAACCTGGTGGGCATCATGCTAAATGAAATAAGACAGACAGAGAAAGACAAATACTGAGTGGCATTACTCTTATGTGGAATCATTTAAAAACAAAAGTTGAACTTACAGAGATAGAGTAGAATGGTGATTGCCAGGGGATGGAGCGGGGTTGGGGGGCAAATGGGGAGAGCTTGATAAAAGGGTACAAACTTTCAGTTATAAGGTCTGAGGATCTAATGTACAGCATGGTGACTAAAGTTGATAATAATTTATTGTATAGTTGTAATTTGCTAATAGAATAGATCTTAAGTGATTTCACATACACGCACACACACACGCACACACACACCAAATAACTAAGTGAAGTGACATACATGCTGATTAACTGGATGGTGGGCACCCTTTCACAATGTATACATTTATCAAATCATCACATTGTATATTTTAAATATATTACAATTTTCTTTGTCAATTATATCACAATAAAGCTGGGGGGAAAAGTATATGGGATGAAGGGGTGATTCTGTTCCATCTTTGTTAAAACAACTACCCTCTTACCCAAATCAGAATACCTGGAGGTGACTGACCTAACATACTTTCTCTTACACATGTGTAGAAACACAAAAGAGTATTTTCTTACCCAGACCCATTAATTCATCAAAAAAATTAAACACTGCTATAAGTATGGTGTCTTTTACTAGATATATGTCAATGAATAAATTATGATCTATACCCCCAAAAAGCTCACTCATCATGTATCAGGAGAAATATGACATTCACAATTAACCATAGTAAGAGATGAAAAACGGCATGTGCCTGGAAAGGGGGGAGATAATATCACAGGTGTCTAGAGAAGGGAGGGGGAACTTTCAAGCAGGCCTGGGAACTACTTCATGAATATAATGCCACTTGAGAAAATACCTGATGGATAGATCTGAGTACTGGTCACAGTTACAATTGTTCTCCATTTCCCACACTGGGGGAGAGTTATACATCCCTTCCGTTTTGAATTCAGAAATGTCTGAGACTTGTTTTGCACCAAATGGAAGTGAAAGTGTGTGTGCTGTTTGCTTTGGCTCTTTCCCCTTGTAACCAGTTGGGACACTTACAGGTGTCCAAATGTAGGCTGCCATCACATGGCAGAGTTATATTCACTGAGTCCTCTCCTTTTGCCCTCTGGCTGCTCTCTTAAGCTACTGCCAAGGTCATCAGCCAAGGAAGAGAGCATTTCCCAAGGCCACAAATGGCAATCTTTCCTCCTCATTTTCATTGCCCTCACTAGTAGCCCATGTTTGCTAACCTCACTTGCCAACATTTTCCTCCTGTCAGGACTGGGCTTGCCAAATTCTGGCCTTATGCAAACCCCAAACCCAAACTTCAGCCAAGGGGACTCCCTGCTCACTGGATAAGGACAATGGATGGACCTGCAGTACCAGTGGAGAAATAAGCCCTTTTCACCATAAACCACTGAGATTTGGAGACCGTTGATGACTACAGCAGAATTTATTCTATCCTGGCTGATTCGGCAGGATTTGAATATGCAGCAAGAGGCAGATTACAGATAAATGGAGAGAATTCTGCAATTCTGGAAACATTTATGAAGAAGATCAATAGTTCACAACTATTATCTCTTAAGGTATATATAAAGAAAGTGAAGCCTGCTGTGTTTGAAACTACACTTTAAGAAAATTTGCAAGTTCTTATACCCAGCGATGTCTATTCCTTGTTCAGGTAACTTTTTTCTCAAATTTTTACTGATTCCTCTACCTGCTTTTATTGCTTTTATTTAATCTCACACACGAAAAATTGACTCAATATCATTCCCTCATCTCTAGGTGACATTTAAAGATTGAATTAAACCCAGCAAACTCTGATTTATGTGGCTGTGATAAACCATGACATTTCCCAAATGAGTCTATAAAAAATGCATAGATGATAGATTCTACAAAGGCTCTGGAGCTATGATGATGATTTCTACACTAAAGAAATATGTAAATTCTGCCTTTTAAATTGTCATTGTATACCTGTATCTTCTTGATTTAGAGATTAAAATGAATATATTATAAGAGAAGTGCTGCTCTTCAAATTTTAGAAACAATTTTCTGATTATGTATGAAGCCTTAGGACAGGTAACCAGCCTCTCATAGCAACTTTCTCCCCTTGTAATGAAAATATATAAAATTTACAAATATTTTATAATAGTTTTATTGGAATGGAATGGCCACACATAGCCTAAAGCTATCATTCACCTTTTCTTGATAATAAATGAAATATATCTTTCATTCATACAGTCTGTAACTAGCCAAAAAGGGCTTTCACATACATAATCTCATTTAATTCTATTAACAACTCAAAAAAGTATCATTAAACTCGTGTTACAAATGAGGATACTGAATTTCAGAGAAGTTGAGATTTTTCCTATGAATTTCATTTATTATAAATTTAAGTCATAGAATTACATATAGTAGAGCTAGAACTCAAACCCAAATGTCCTGGTTCCCAGTATTCTACAGTCAGCTTAGTCCCCTTAATAGCCCACCTCGAACCCTCTTATACTATGGATAAGGCCATAGGTATCATATTAAATGCTTCCTCCATCTCGCCAGGTGTGCTTTCTGCTGGTCCATCAGCCTGGACTTGCTCCTCTTGGTCTTGCTATCCCCACTTGCAGACTCTTCACTGCCCATCCAATCTGTGCTTTAACATCTCAGAAGTTCTCCTTGGCTCATCAGCCCTTTCTTTAAGAATCCTTCTCAGGCAGCGTCAAATCTAGCCCCTTCCCCCTCACTCTTGGCCTTGACTTCCCAGGTGGCCTAGAGCCACAAATGCTACACTTTGCTGTGAATTCAGCATCCTTCCACTTTCACATTTTATACCTTCTTTTCATGCATCTATGTACATAGTGGGCTCTTACACAAAACTATTCCTCTATCATACATTTTTAATCCTTCAACATGTTTCCCTATGAAAGTAATTCACGTTTTAAATCCCAACTGGAACTAATAAAATGTTTTTGATGTATATTCTTCCCACATAAGTGGGTTGGGATTTGCTTTGCTTATTTCTAGGTCACACACACATAATCGGTCACAGTTGACTCACTACAGCCCACAAAACATTTTACCACCTGCATTTTATAGACCAGTCCCCAGCTCAATAGCAGGTGTCAAGAGAAGTCAACAACTGCAAACATCCCCTAGAGTAAAAAAGAAATGCCACAATTCAGGGACAACTTGCATGAGGGGACATCAATACACTTTGCCTAACAAATGTAATTCTTCTTGACCAGATTCATCCCAGGCAGCACAGAGGCCAAAGATTTGCTAGCATTTATGTGGAAAAAGCACACGGCAATGTACCAATTCAATTTTTGCTAGCCAAGAAATAGTAGTCACTATCCTGGCCCTAATCTAGAGATTTAATAAGAAAAGGATTGTTAAATGGTCACAATGTTTTATAAGTCTGGGGGGAAAATTCAGACTGAGATAATCTGGTAAAAATGAACCTAAATCTTTCCCAATTTGTGAGGTATTACAAGAACCAGTGCCTTTTTTATGTTAGAGAACTTTTTATTTGTTGGTTCGAACATATAATTCTAAGAGGGCAAAGAGCATGCCTGCACTTCTCTCGTATCCTCCCAGAGGATCTAGCACAATGGCAGGTTCTTAGATCGTGGCACAGTGAAAGACTCCTGGCCTGGAAGTCAGACAGCACACTTCCTGCTCCAAGCCCTGCCTTTACCTTAGAGACTGTCTTTTAACTTCTCCCGACCTCTGCTTGCTGGTCTGTGGCTTGAGGGCATGGCCGAGACCTCATCCAACACTGACTTGTTAGGCTCTTCTCACTTTCAACCCGAACCCGTGCTCTTTGACAGTAAAAATCTTATGTAAATAATGTTCTAACTCTCATCCTAAAAACTTTAGGGTTAGCAGAGTTTCTTTGCACAAATTTGCTAGTAGGATTCTCAGTCAGTCAAAGATACCTTACAAAAGTAAAATAACTAAAAACAGTGCAGAAAATGAGAATAGTATCTGTTGGAGACTGCAGGGAAAGCCAGGGTTGGGGAATTGCTCATTGCAAGAAGGAATGAGAACAAATAAAGGTGAAACAAAATGAAAAGAAAAATAGAACTGTTATTACTATGGGCCACCGACTTTCTTTATCAAATCCTCACAAATCTATTGACTCTGATTCTCCCAGCCTCAAAAATGTTTATCCTGAACTGTGATGAATTCAGCAGCCTGTCTGATAACTGAGAACCTGGGCTGGTTTTATGAATATTCATTAGTCAGTATTCACCACCTTTGAGCAAAAAGCTGGTGGCAGAGCATTTGGTTTTCTTGCCAATTTCTATTCTATTCCTAATTTTTAGGAAGACAAAAAAAAAAAAGACAATTTCACCTGATACAATAATCAAGTGATATGCATAGCTGTACTCTTTTCATGGAGTTCCCATAAAGTTATTAAACCTAGCTCTCAACTGTCTTTAAGAGTTATCAAATAAATGTTAACTTATTAAAAAGCCAGAATGTTTTATTTATCCAGATATGAGATCCCACCAGCACCTACAAAGTCTGTTCTTCCTCCAGTATTCCTGCTTCTTCCAATGCCACTGCCATCCTCTCAGTGACCAAGGCTTAAAGCCTTAGCATTAGTACTGAATTTTCCTCTCTCTAGCCTCCAAATCTCGTCAGTTGACCCAACCATCTTAGCTGCACCTCCAAAATGTTTTTGAAATTCACTCTGACTTCCCTGGTTTTATTATCACTCTCCTACTTATCTCATAATTCATCTGGCCTAGACCATTTTAAAATACAGTTCTATTTTTTTCTCCCTAGTCTCTTCTTTCCCCAACCCATCTTCCTTTGGAATAATCTTTCCCAAACACATGTCACAGCTCTACTCAAAACTTAGAATTCTTCTTTACCTACAGAATAAAGTCCAAATCCCCTCAGCCTTGCACTTAAGCACCATTGGCCTGTATTTCTAAAATATGTTGTCCATAAAATACCACTTGGGGATTAATTAGCTGTCATGGTTAATTTTACATGTCACCTTGGCTAGGTCATGGGACACAGATATTTGGTCAAACATTATTCTGGATGTTTCTATGAAGATATGTTTTAGATGGGATTAACATTTAAATCAGTTGACTTTGAGTAAAGAGATTATTCTCTATAATGTAGGTGAGTCTTGTCCAACCAGCTGAAAGGTTTAGTAGAATAAAGACTGACCTCCTCAAAGTAAGAAGGAATTCTTCCAGCAAACTGCCTTTGGACTCAGATTGCAACACCAGCTTTTCCCTGGGTCTCCAGCCTGCCAGATTACCCTGTATATTTTGAACTTGCCAGTCTCCACAATTGCATGAGCCAATTCCTTAAAATAAATCTCTCTCTCTGCTTTCCTCCCCCTAACTCCCTACAATGGTTCTATTTCTCTGGAAAACTCTGATTAATATAGTTTAATGCAAAAAGAGATTCAGTGGACAAATGTCTTCAGGAAATGCTAGTTTGAACAAGATAGAACATGTTTCTTTATAGTCAGTCTTCTAAAATCTAATAATACTGTGATGTGCACTCTGAAGGACCAAGTCATGCTATTTTGTGTCCCCAAAATGTGTAGGAAGAAAAAAGTTGTCCATGATAAGCTGGTTGTAGTTTGAACCAAATGGGAAAAGAGGATGGCAGAATACTCTTAGGGAGGGAACCTCTACTTTATTTAGGTAACTGCTTGGTTATGGATGGCAAGGCCACCACCTTTAAGAATAGTTCAGATGTAAGAAGCTTAGATAATGAGTTAAATTGTTCTACATAATAAATGAATTAGAAACTTGAAGTTGTCCTTTGCTAACCAAGGGACTTAAGAACCTTTGGAACTATGTGTCTGAATGAACACAGTTAGGAGCAGACCTAGGATTAGAATATGACTCCTCTGCCACGCTGAATTCAGAAAGTTGAGGCTGCAGACTAAGCATGGAAGAAGAAGTTAAGTCACAGATGAAAAGGAAGACTAGAGATCAAAAGGAAGATTGACATGGCAGAGTCGCAGAGAAAGGAATTATCTACAAAGTGAATAAGTTCACTTTGGAAAGGAAAAGGGATTCGACACCTCTGAGATGAGAGAGAAGGAACTAGGTGGAAAGGAAAGTGGTATGACAGAAACAGTTTAAGGTAGAGAGAAGGGAAGTTGGAGAAGCATGTTAAATTGTTTCATCTTCTCGGGAAAGTGGAAGGTTACTTTCTTCCACTGTACTTAGGTAAAATATAGCATGTAGAAAGAAATCAATGAAGGTTTATTACCATTGATGTTGTGATGAAGCTCTATTCTTATTGATTTATTTAACAAATGACTTATGTAGTGCTTACTCTGTGCCAAGCACTACTCCACAAGCTTTATTAATATCATCCTCCTGAATCCTCACAGCAACCCTATCAGGTAGGTAAGATTATTATATTCCATTTTACTGATGACTAAATTGGGGCCATAGAGGTTAAGTATCTTTCTGAAGGTAGTAGGTGGTATATAAATTAGATAAAGAGGTTTATCACTAGATGTTCTGGAAGCCAAGTATCTTTACCCTCAACTGGAGGC
Organism: Equus quagga; assembly: GCF_021613505.1. NCBI lineage: Eukaryota > Metazoa > Chordata > Mammalia > Perissodactyla > Equidae > Equus > Equus quagga. The sequence continues at coordinate 49,895,273 of NC_060268.1, forward strand.
TCATCAGATTTAAACAGTTAATTGTGCACCCACTGTTAAGTAAATTGGGGCTAGAGAGGTCAAGTATCTTTCTTAACAAAAAAGAATAAAATTAAAGATATTAAACAAAATCATTATAGTCTCGAACATGGTGTCTAAAAGTCAAAATACAAGTGGAGATTTTACATTTTTAGCACTCTGTGAGCAGAAATCCTCATAATATTAAGTCTATTGTTCAATTTTTAGCAGTTGTATAAGTTTCTGGAAATCCACAATATATAAAAACAGAGGCGTTCTGTTGTGCTGTCACATAAGATAATGAAGTTTCTATATTTTAGGACAAACTATCTTCAAAGTGTATCTAAACATGCTTTACCTGTATGTAAATTCACACATACGGGGATTAAAAACGTTTTAGAACAAATTAATAAATTATTAACATTTGCAATGATTATAATCCTAATGTTTTATTCCGCTTTGAAGTTTACAAGTTCGTTCACATACACACATTCCACTCTCATTGATTCCGTGGTGAGAAGTGGCCATTCGACAGTGGGAAGGGCTCAGCTTTGGAATCAGGAAAGATGGGTTTGATGCTCCCTCTCCCTCATGCTGGTCTGCGACGTAATGTTGAGAAACTTTTTAAAATACTTCATGGCTAAATTTTCTCAACTCTAAAAATGAGGAAAACCATAACCACACCAGGTTTTGTACAATTAAAATAGTGTGTAAAAAATTTCCAGCATCATATCTGGCTTATTTTAGGGAAAAACATAAAATACAACCTCCTGGGAGCTTAGTTCTCTTGGCCAACCTTTGCCAACTCTGCTTTCCCTGTGTCTAGAATTTTAAAACATGAGGTGACTCAATAGAAACGTGCCCAACAAAACACTCAGCAATAGTAAAGCCACCATTCACATTATTCATGTTCTTGTAATGGAAATAATATTGTGATCTTAAAGTTTTATTACTCATGGGAAAGAAAGTGTCTACTTCATGTTGACTTTTCCTTGTCTCATGGCTTGACATCTCTAAACACCTGTACTTCAAATTAAGATGAAAATTCAATTTTATTCAGAAAGGCCACAGGTTTGGATTTTATGTTGCAGGGTGCAGAAAATAGGCCCACACCTCATCTTCAAGCTGCAGATCCAGCACTATTTGGGCAGTACCTTTAAAAATATTGAGGGCTAGAGCCAGCCTGGCGGCACAGTGATTAAGTTCGCACGTTCTGCTTGGGCAGCCCAGGGTTCGCCGGTTCAGATCCTGGGTGTGAGCGAACGTGGCACTGCTTGGCAAGCCATGCTGTAGTAGGTGTCCCACATATAAAGTAGAGGAAAATGGGCATGGATGTTAGCTCAGGGCCAGTCTTCCTCAGCAAAAAGAGGACGATTGGCAGCAGATGTTAGCTCAGGGCTAATCTTCCTCAAAAAAACAAAAAACAAAAAACAAAAAACTGAGGTTTAAATAAAATGCAGTATCCTGGATTGGATCTTGGAACAAACAAAGGATAGCAGTGGGAAAAGTAGTAAAGGAAATCTGGAGTTTAGTTACTGGTAACACACCAATGTTAAGTTTTACTTCTGATAAATGTACCAGGGTTATTCAAGACGATAAATAGAAACTAAGTGAGAAGTATATAGGAACTCTCTGTGCTATCTGTGTAACTTTGCTGTAGGTCTAAAATTATTTCAAAAATCAGAGTTTTAAAAAAACGGTTATCAAGAGGAGCTAAGTTTCTTACTTGTGGAAGAGGGAGTTACAAGTAAGGAAAGCGGAAAGAATAGAATGTAACCTGTGATATTGGAGGGACAATCATTTGTTTAGGAATGACCATGATTTCTTCATTTTAAGGTCAGACCCAATCATGAAAAAGGACCTTGTGAGCTATGGTAAAAAGTTTGCCTTTGTGCTGAGGCAACTGATCAAAGGCTGTGATGAAGTTTCCTGAGTCTTTTGTCTCTATTGGCATCTAGCACAGTACAGGGCACACATAAGAGATTGCCTGGGTACCACTTGCAAAGTTGGGATAAGTTGGCTAGCAACACCACACTAAGGGGCAGAGCCCTCAGTGACTGAAGGTGTGGAGAGACTCCAAGGGTTGTGCTTAGTCAGGAGTCAGGATAAGAGGGAAGTGGGAATATGGTCTGTCACCAAAGCAATAGAGAGAGTGAGGTGCAGAGTATGGATTGAGCCTCTCTGATCAGGAGTTTATCTGTAAAACAGAAAATATGTGCCAGTGAGCCCCAAGACATCCCACAGCTGAGGAGACAGGAACTGTGCGTGTCTGGGCTATGCTCAAAAAATCCTCACCAATGACTGAAGGACAGGAAGCTTGCTGGACAAACCAAAACCATAGCCTGGCGATTGTAGAATCAGAGCACTTGAGACAGATAAGGGACTTGTGATTCTCAGTTGGTGTCTTCAATATGTCACAAGACCATCATCCCAATCTAAACTCACCTCAAGTTGTTGTGTGAACTCAAAAACATTTCACCTCTCTGGGCCTCAGGTTGCTTACCTGTAAACAAAAGCATAAGGCAGGCTCATTCCTGAGGTCCCTTCTAACACTGAAATTCTATGATCCATACTTCAAACATGTTTGTGAGAGCATGAAAAGTCATGTCAGTAATACATTTGGAGAGTCTGTTCTGGAAATAAGGCTCAGATGATACAGCAATGAACAAAACAGACAAAAGCCCTGCTCTCATGCAGCCTTAATTCCAATGGGACAAACAGAAAACAGTAAATACCTATACAACATAGTACCAGGTAGTGACAAAGGCCATGAAGAAAAATAAAATAGGGAGAGGCAGTGGTTATTTTAGTTTCAACGGCCAAGGAAGGCCACTTTGACAAGATAACACTGCAGCAGAAATATGAATGAAGTGAGGAAATAAACCATGCAAAGATTTGGGGAAGGTAATTCTGAGAAGAGAGAATCACATGAGCCAAGATCCTGAAGTGAAAGAATACTTGGAATAGTCAAGGCTGGTGTGGCTGGTCCAGAGAGAGGGTGGGGAAGAATGGAGGGACTTGACCAGCCAGGAGGCTACCAGTACAAGAAAGAAACGATAGTAGTTTTAATTAGAGTCATGGAAATAATAACACCATATACCAGTCACTTTTTTACTATTTGTCTTAACTCATTTGACCCTGATACAACCCTATGAGGCTGGTACTGTAGACCTCCATTTTACAGATGAGCAAGGCAGAAAGAGGTTACACAGCTAGGGAGTAGAGTAGCAAAGCATGAGGGTGGTGAGAAGTGTTCCAGAATCAGGATAAGTTATGCAGGTAGATTTAAGCGGACTTGCTAGGGATTGGATACGGAGAGTAAGAGAAAGAGGAATCAGGGATGACCCCAGTGCCTCCACCTGACCTTGGTTTTACTTCCGCAGATATTTCTTTGGAGTGATATGATTCAAAGAAGCATGCCCACAGTGAGGGAGCGGTCAGTTCTTTAACCTTGCCTTTGTGAGCAAGAAAGAGAACTTAGGTAAACTAGGCATGTAACAAAGGGCCGGGCACACCAGCTGCCACTTTAGGAAGGGATTTGGTTTCATTGCAATGGGCATTTATCATTGCAGAACTCTACATTCACAAGGCTTGACTGTCAGCTTTGAGGGCAGGGCCCAGCTTTCCCACACCATACAGACCTGAAGTCCATCTAATAGAAGCACACGCCCTGAAAGCATTGGTTAAGTCATAGCTGAGCGTGAAACAGCCCTTTATCTTACAAAGATGTCTTGTTAACTGTTGGCTTTCAATGTTATCAAAAGTCAAAGAAAGATAAAAATCTAAGTGATGAATCTTGCTATACAAAAAGACTTAAAGTCACCACTCTGTTCCTGCAAAAAGCACATTGTACACCTAGGAGAAATTTCCCAGAACTCTTAGATATCTCTTAGATAGCAGAAAATTGAATAAAAGTCCTCAGAACAGATTAATGGCTCAGTGTCAGCAAAGAGCAAGGATGGCAAAAAGGTTTCATCTTGAATGCCATCTCCAAGGCTTGGTAGTGGCTGCCTAGATGCTCAGTGATAAAGCACTATGATCAATTAGTGATGTCTGCCAGGGTGTGGGAATAAGAATGGGTGCATGCTTGTCAAGTATTTCCATCTATCTTCCAAAAGGAGAATTCCAACTACTAAGCTATTCAAATAAACTGTGAGATACCCTGTGACATAGTTTCCCTATCACTGGAAGTGTGCATTCAAGAGAGGCTGCCAGGTCAGTCATCATTAGTACTTCCTCTAACTCTGTCAGCAAATACTAAAACAATGGTTATCTTTGGGAAGCAGGAATTTGGGGTGATTTTAACAATCTTCTTTATACTTTTATGCAGAATCTCCATAATACAGTCATATGTTATTTTAAAACAACATACAGTCATACGTAATTTTTATAACTAGATAAAAAGCCATTTTTATTTATTTAAAAATTAAGTATTTTGAGGGTAAGATCTCTTAGCATTAAGTATGAGTGAGAAAAGATTATGGAGACAGTAATTCCTCTCTAATTTTAAGTATCTCTTATAATAAATTCTTCAATATAGAGGTTTTACCTCTAACACTTGTCATGAAATAGAATTCCATTCATAGTGCATAGGACCTGAGAACCAGTTCTGTAAGAGGTTTTCAGAAAGACAGAGAGAGATAAGGGGTGGAGGAGAAAGAATAAACTAGGAATTAGGAATAGAAAAGAGGAAAAAAAAATTGCAAGGAAACTTTAATGGAAAGAAAAAGCTAACAGACTATCAAGCCAGATCTGGATGACCTTCCTATTCTGTCATAAAAGTAGGAAGTGAGAGGCCTGGATCAGGCATAAAGTCCTCCTGGGCAGTCCCGGGGCAGCAGGGCCCTGAACATACAGAGGCCTGTGAGCAACGGTTAGGAGCACAGGTTCTGCTGTCAGAGTGCCAGAGAGGGGAATCCTGGATCTGCTCCTTACAGGATGTCTGACCTTGGGCAAGTCACTCAATCTGTTTGTGCCTGTTTCCTCATCTGTAAAATGGGAATAATGACTACACCTACCTCAAATTGTTGTCATGAGGATTGAATGAGTTAATCCAGGAAAAATGCTTAGAACAGTGTCTGGTACCCAGTAAGTAGAATAAATGCTCAATGCATTACAGATTAGTTTGTTTTCGAAAAAGAAAAAGAATGAGAAATAACTAAAGAGTAAGTTAAAGTAATTGTCTTCAAAGTCTTTCCAGCTCAAACATCAAAAATGCTTTTTGGGACTGGCTCCATGGCCTAGTGGTTAAGTTCTGCACATTCCATTTCAGTGGCCCAGGTTCAGTTCCCAAACATGACCCTACACCACTCATCGGCTGCCATGCTGTGGCAGTGACCCACACACAAAATAGAGGAAGATTGGCACAGATGTCAGCTCAGCACAAATCTTCCTCAGCAAAAAAAAAAAAAAAAAGAAAAGAAAAGCTTTCTTTCTGTGGTCAAGGTGGGACCTAGGAGACAAAGATCTCCAACTCTGCCACAAAATAAATTTTTTGAACATTGGGACAAAATACAATATATTTTGAAAACACTTCAGTTTCCTATTATTTGCAGCAGTGCTAAATGAATTTATAAATATCTTACTGAAATCCAAAAAGAATCCTAGCAAGCAAGGAGGAGTAGGAGGAATTTAATTGCATGTTAACCGTTATCACTAAATTAAGACATGCGAAGCATATTTCTTTTACTTTGTCATCCTAATTGTTTTAATTTAGCAAACACTTAAAACCAGGTGTAAAAGGGTTTTCATAAGTTTATTTATGAAGTGGGTCTGATCCTTTTTTTCCCATAATTCCTTCAGTTTTAGAAAAACTCCTACCAAAAAAGTTTTTAAGACAACCCTTATGGATGGAGCACGGCTAGACTTAACTAGACGTTGAAGCCAAAGTTTCTGAATTATAATTAATGCAACGTAGTTTGTATCCTTTATGTCTTATATTAATTTTTTTAATTCATCTTAATTCTATAGACAAAGGACTTTCACTAGGGCACACCAGGAATACTACGAATGTTATCCTTTTTGATACTCAAAATGTCAGAAAATATATTAGAACCCCTTCCAATTTACCGTTGGCCTTAATTCCAAATCCAGGGTTCTTTCCACCAACAGAGCAGCTCTGGGTTCATAGAAAGAAGCCTGGACTCGGAGGTCATATTCCAAACAGAACAGGATTCACACTGTGAAATAAGTCATCGGTAAATTTTGGAAGTGCTAGAAGAACATAAGTCAAGGAGCTAAGGTCACTCTACCCAGAAATCCAAAATCTACGAGAAGTGACAGCTGAAGCATAGCTGCCTGCCACCCCCAAACTGGAGACTGACAGGGAGTCATGGAGCCCAAGGAAGCCACTGCCACCACTGCAGGTACCCTTGATGGTCTGCATCCACCACAGCCAGAGAAGTCTGCCCACCTCCCTTCTGTCTTCTAAACATCACAAGTATCTCTCTTTACCGTGCTGGCAAATGTAGTTCTCAGGCTTGCAACACTGTGATAGAGTAGAGATCATAAGAGGAGCAGGCATATGTTAAGGGCCAATAAACAACAGCTGGCATAGCCTCGCATTTCATTATTTTACTCTAGTTCTTTGTTGTTGTTGTTGTTTTTTCCACCTTGACCCAAAAGGTTAATCAAGAACTCAGGAAATCAAGGTAACTATCTATGCCTTGGCCGGAGTATTCCCTGTACCACGTATCTCAGAAGCCTGCACACAGCCTAGAACCTGCTGCATACCATGGTTAAGAATTCAGGGGCCGGCCCATGGCGGAGTGGTTGAGTTCGCACGCTCGCTTCGGTGGCCCAGGGTTTCGCCAGTTCGAATCCTGGGCGTGGACGTGGCACTGCTCATCAAGCCATGCTGAGGCGGCATCCCACATGCCATGGCTAGAAGGACCCACAACTAAAAATGCACAACTATGTACCAGGGGTCTTTGGGAGAAAAAGGAAAAAATAATAAAATCTTTAAAAAAAAAAAAAAGAAGAATTCAACATCATGTAACAGTTTAGTCCCATGGGTGCCTGGCTAGTAAGAAAGCTCAGTGTAAACGGCACTACTCTTGAGGAAACAAAAGGGTATACGCTTCTTTGTCTTAATCAGTCTTAACTCCCTATCTATCACAGTTCTTGTAACCTAGTAACTGCACAGTGTTTCCCAGCTGAGCCTCGGTACTATGGTCCAGTGGGGTTTTGGAAATTACATTCATTATCATTGAACGTAGTGCCTAGAATTTATTGAAGAAGTCCAGCATCACGGAGCCTCCAAGTTACAACAATTATCTTGCCAACCTCTGGCTATTCCCCTAGACAGTACCAGAGTGATTCTTTTAAAATAGTAGTCAGATCATCTCTCTCTGCTAACAACTCTCCAATGGCTCCCCATCTCTCTCAGAGCAAGTTTCAGAATCCTTACAATGGCTCCCGTGCTACCTCTGACTCATCATCTACTGTTTTTCCAGATGCTTACACCCCTCTAATCATATTGATTCCTTGCTGCTCTTTGAACACGCTGTGATGGCTTTTTTGATGTATCAGCTTGATGAGACTACAGTCCTCAGTTATTCAATCAAATACTAATCTAGGTGTTGCTGTTAAGGGATTTTGCAGATGTAATTAAAATTTTTAATCATTTGACCTTAAGGAAGATAATCCTGAATAATCGGGTGCACCTGACTTAATCAGACGGATTTAAGAGCAGGGAGGTAGCTTTCCTGAGTAGGAAGAAATTCCACCTGTGGACAACAGCTTTGGCCCACATCCTCGGACTTCCATCTTATTCATACTCTTCCTGTCTGACTGCCCTATAGTTTTGGACTTGTTTAGCTAGCCCCCATAATTACATAATCCAATTCCCTGTAATAAATCTGTGTGTGTGTCTTACTGGTTCTGCTTCTCTCCTTGAACCCCCACTGATACAAATTCAAAGCACTCTCTCACCTCAGAAGCCTTTACACTTCTTTCTTTCTGAAACCTTCTTTTCCTAGATGGATACGTGGCTCACTTCTTCTAGATATTTACTCAAATGCTGCTCTGTCAAGCCACTCTAAAACTTCAAGACCTGCACCTTGATATTCCCTATCTTCATTCCCAGCTCTATTTTCCTCCATAGCATCGTGTGTCACGGTCTATATTTTATTTATTTTATTTATTTTATTTATTGTGTATCTTTCCCTAGTAGAATCCAAACTCCACAAGGACAGGGATTTTTGTCTTATTTCACAGCTACACCCAATGCTGGAGATATAGTAGGTGCTCAAGAAATATTTGCTAAATGAATTAACAATGAATGAGCTCACAACTATAAATCAGTCCAGTTAATAGAAATGATCCTCCACCTTCATTCTCCAACTAGCTCTTCAATTTCTCTTTTGGGACCAAAGTCCAGCTCTAAACTCCAGCCTACTTGGTTGGAACCTCCAGACTCTAATGTTTGTCAACTCACTGCCCCAAGGGATGTCTCTTACTCCTCATACTTCAAATACAGTTTGGCATCCCTTCATCAGTAAGTAATGGTCCATAGCAATGCCACCACACACTCTCACCATTGCTAAGCTCATTTACCTATTGGCGCTTCCTCATAACAATGTCTGCCCAAGCAATACCTAAATTTTCCAATCAGTGGATTGTCTTGGGCCACAGAGGTGCTCTGCTAGAGACTGATACTTTTATCTTCTCTTTGTTATATTATGCTGGTTATATTATTCTGCTCTCTCACTGATCTCTGAGAAGTCAACATGCTTCAGTTTTAAGTCCACTACCAAAAGACTGATATTTTTATGATTTTAAGATTGTCTTATGTGTCTAGGAATGGGGACCTTTTCTTTCATGTCTCAGTCTTTGAATTCATTCTTTTTTAAACTTTAGCTAGAATCTAGGTAGGTTTTGCTCCCATTCATAGGAATAGGATGGGGTGGGAAACATTGCTTACTTTATATTCTGTGGTTAAGTAACTTTCATGGGGCTGAGAGCCCAATTCAGTATCGGCACCTGAAGTTGTAAGCCAAACCTCTACTAGAAAATCTAAAAATGATGTATCCTTTTTAGTGACTAACAAGATTAATAGAAAGCCAATAAGTTGAAGATTAGTACCTAAAAGAAGGGAGCTCACAGCTACTAATATTGAAAATAATATAAAATGCTTATATATGGAATTCTCTTTCCACAGTTGTTTGAAAGTAGGTCAAATCATTGAGATTCATCAGTTCCACTCACTAATATAAAAACATTTAATCAGTCCTTAGAAACAGATGGACAGTATATAGTTGTTAACTCTCTTTATGTCCTCTTCCCTCACATTCTGTTTATTTTTATATGTGCTAATAGGAATTCTGCAGCATTGAAAATGGGTTGAACTATGCACATGAGCTTCCAGTTTACTGTCGGAATGAGGAATATGGTCATATCAATAAACACACATGGGGGAAGCGAAAGTTTCTCAAAAATATGTCCCAGAACACAAAATCCATAATAAAAGATATCAGTACATTTTACTACATCAAAATTGAAAATTTCAAAATCCGCTATAAACAGTTAAAAAATAAGTGACAGATTGGGAGAAAATGTTTGAAACATAGATAACAGAGAAACTACTTTTATCAGTGTATATGTTTTTTTAAACCCTACAAACTTAAAAGACAATAGCCAAATATAAAAATGGGCAGAAGAAAAGGAAATTCACAGAACAGCCAATAAACATGTGAAAATACACTCAATATCACTAGTATCTAGGAAATTGTGACATAAATGATTCTAATTCTGTCCATCACTTCATCAAAAGTTTAAAAGATTGATAATATCAAGTCCTGGAAAAGACATGGAGAAATAGGTATTCTCATTTTTTTGTTGAGGGACTATAGATGGGAACATTTTAGAAAGCAATTTGTCAGTAATTATTACTATTTTAAACATCTGCCCATTTTGACCCAGAAATTCCCCTTCTTGGCATTTATATACTTGCACATGTTTGCAAGGAGATTTAATTTCAGTATTTTTTCTAATAACTAAAGAAAAATAAATATCCATCAGTACGGAAATGGTTAAAGTATTGTGCATACATTCTACGTACTCACAGTATGCAGCATTAAAAAGAAGTTAGATCTAGACATTGAGTTTAAAAAGAAGCAAATGGCAAAATACGTACGTTGTGATTTTATTTGTATTTATATGCACAAAATAATATTTGTTTTTCTGTGTTTTAAAGTGAATACAGAAAAGATATCGATGATACTGCTAACAGTGGCTCATTTGAGTAAAGAACCGAGATTGAGGACATCTGGGAGATACAGCTGGTAAAAAGGAGTGCCCATTTTATCTACTCCAGTTGAAATTTTCACAGTGACTTAATAATCATGTATTACCCTGATAATTAAAAAATAGTTTCCACAAATTATAAAACAAAAAATTAAAAAGAACAAACTATTTCCACATTTACCAGGTATAAACATTTATCTGATTTTCTTATTCTACCCCCTTTAGTGCCCAGCAATCTCCTATTTAGCAACTCAGCTTATATGTAATTTAATTTACAAAGCCTTTCTTGATTGATTTCTAATCAGAGGTATTCTGCTCTCAAATCCGTGTTCCTTCCTCTAACATGGTTTTTAACGCATTGCATTATTTAGAAATTAACTTACCCCTTCATCTTTCCTGAAACAATGAGCTTCCAAGGGCAAGGAATCTGAATCAATGGTCTCTAATATAAGGTCTGGTCCATGAATGAAAGAATAGATGGATGAAGTCACAGTGTTTATCTCCCCTTTACTGAAATTTAATTAGAAGAGGCCTTCATCTTTCTAGACTCATAACAGGAGTTTTGACACAAGTCTTGCTTCTCTTGTGTGTCAAACTCACTCAATCTTTTAAACTCTCTTTATTCCCTGAGTCCTCAGTAGGCCCTATTTCCCATTTTTAACCCTCTTCTTGGTCGTGTCCTATCTTCACTCTCCTACCTGGTTCTGCTGGAGTAAGACAGAATATTGGATGACAGGGTAGAGAGAAAGAGTGAGGAAGTCTTTAAAGAAAACAATTAAGTCATATGAATCTTTAACTCTGCCACATCTATTACAGAGTCTATCACATAATAAGTGCTTGGTGAATGAATGAATGATAAATGACAATAGTGAAGCACAAGTAATCACAGCCCCAAAGTCATCACAGGTACTACATTCTTACGAAAGTCCTCTCTGACCCTCAACCCACACAACCACCCCAAAACTTAGATCCTATAGTTAAGCTAACTATTCTTCTACATGGATATTGTGAATGTGACAAATTCCATGGACTAAAATAAATTTACCTTGTAGGGAAAGCACCCAGACCCTCCCTGAAAAACTGTTACTTTCACTTTATGGACCATTTAAGCAGTACAGCATAGTAGTTAAGGTTGTGAGTTTCAGAGTCAGACACCTCTCAGTTTGAATCCTGGCTTTTCCACTTATTAATTGTGCCAGCTGGTTTGAGGGTAGCTACTTAATCTCTATGCCTTCTTTATCATCTGAAAAACAATGGGAATAAAAGCATCTATCTCAAGAGTTGTTGTGGGACAGTGCAGACAAAGTGCTAAGCAGAGTACCTGGTGCCTGTTTGAGTGAGGCCAGCCATTATTATTCTTGTTACCTGGTTGTCTGCCTCACAGCAGAACATTAGAAGGAAAGGAGGCTAAATATGTAAGAGAAATCAAGGGCCAAGTCTAGAATTTATAAAGCATATATATCTGTGGTCCTTTTGTGTAGATCCACATATATCAATAGCCCCAGAAGTGCTGAGAGAATTATAAGCAGGGCAAACACTCTGTCCACATAAACGTCCAAGACAAAACAAGTAGGCTTATGCTTATACTGTTTGAAAACATAGGAAAGTATGTGTTACAAGTTTTTAAACATATAGTTTACTGACTACTATAACAATTCCCTTTAGGAAAAAACTTCTGTTTCTTGGGGATATGTTTAAATCGTTCCAATAGAGGTAGGTTAGTTGCTATAGATCATGGGTTTCAGCTGGTCCCTGGGCTGCCAAGGGGAAGTGAGGGGAGGGCACAAAGGGTGAAGTGATGTACCTACAACATGACTAATAATAATGTACAACTGAAATTTCACAAGGTTGTAAACTATCATAATCTTAATTAAAAAAAAGAACAAAAAAAATAAAACAAAACAAAACAAACCTACTCTGAGAGGAAGAGAAAGTTGTTCCTGGTTGGGAGGTGACATGAGTGGAATGACAGTCAGTGATGGATGTGAGAAGACAGAAAAGTGAACAAGATGGTGGACCAGAGAGGAACTCTTCCTGGGAGTCTCCCAATATTCGGTAAAGTCTATAAAAATCAAATATGTTGTATAGTTGAATGTCTTCTGGAAACTGGTAAGGGCTTGAAGTTCTAAAACTGGAAGATGCAGGAGCTAGAATTTGCAGAAATCATGGCATGACCAGAGCCTTGCCGGCTACGTAAATTAGGAAGGAACTAAAATTTCAACTAGAACACAGAGAACAGAAAATCATTCCTCAAATACATAATCTGAGACACTACACGTAACATAGTTATGGAAGGTCTCCTTCCAAAAAATGGCTCAAATACCTTTCAAAAACTTGGCTCATAAGAGCTAAGTTACGTTAAGTAGAGAAAGTCCCATTGTGTCAATACATAGTAAATAAGATATTAATTCTTTCTTCAGAGCAAGATTCCCCCCACATAGGAGGGGCAGTCCCCAGATGTAATGTCCCTTCAGTCTTCCTAAGACCTGACTTTGTTCCTAGCTCAAACTGGGACCAGAGCTGTGCGCATAAAAAGGTTTCATATTTCCTTAGCTGTGTGAAAGTCAAGACCTCTCCGTGCTTTCCCTTTCATACTAACTGTCGAGTTCAGCGATATGTGTTCAGCAATACAAAAGTCAGTAAGGCTTAGAGGATGGATTCCAGGATATGAGCACAGAGTGCCTCTGCCTCTCTAGGCTTGTTTTAATAGCTTCTCTCAAACTTCTCAAACCATTCCAAGCCACTTTCTTTTCAGCCTGCTCTGGGGCTCACACAGCAGGGGAAAAAGGAAATCAATGGCCCCAGCCGTCAGGTTGCCCCCATCCATTAGTGATGTTGGGACACCAGCAGCAGAGCCACTTTCCCTGGGCATGGAGTAACCTGAGACTTTCTGACAGGCCACACCTTAAAGAAGCTGAAGTTGCTGCTCTCCAAATTCCGCACTCCAACAGCCACTTCCTCCCAAAAGCAGTAGTCCCCCCCAGGGCGAGGCTCTAGCTCTAGCACAGGGCCCTGTGCTCTGAGGGAGGGGAGCATCAGGAGTTACTCCAGTCTACACAACTTCACTTGCTCCCTGGATGGAAGGTAAATTGAATAGTTATTAAGTACTTACTGCTCACAAGGTACTTTGCCAGGCATTTAGCCTATTATCTCATTAAATCCCCATAACAAATCTGAGTAGGGCTCTTGCTTTCACATTAGAGGGAAGGCTGTCCACCAGGATGCCTTCAGTGCTACACAGAATTCCCCACTGAGAGTGGCAGTTAAGAAGGCAGGCTCTGAATGCCAAATGCTGGTTTTCAAGCCCTTGCTTTACTGTTAAGTGTGTGTATAACTTTGGGCACTTTATGCTTCAGCTTCCTCAGTTTTAAAATGGGAAAAAAATGGTACCTTCACCCTAGGATTGCTACAAGGATAAAAAGGGTTAATGCATGCAAAGAACTTAGAACAGAGTCTGGCAAACCCAGGAAGTCTGAGATGAGGCAAGTCCAGTGTTGGTTCACTGTTTCTCTGATAACAGAAAGGACTAACAGCTTCCAGTCTTTCTGTCCTCCCATCTTCAGTGTGTTGACTGTTAGTCTCATGTGACAAGATGGTGGCCACAGTTTCAGGCATCACATGTAGAAATAACATCAAAAAAAGAAGAAAGCTGTTTCCTCTCCTGCTTCTCATTTTAAGAAGGAAGAAAGCCTTCTCCGGCAAACTTTTCCTTATGTCTCTCAGATCATAAAGGAGGCTAGGGAAACAAGTATCAGGATTTTCAGACTCTAGTATAATTTCTGTCAGCAAAGGAGCAGCACATAGGATGCATTAGTTTGCTAGGGCTACTGTAACAAAGTACCACATACTGGGTAGCTCTTAAGCAACCGAAATCACCTCAAAGCTTTGGAGGCTAGAATTCCAAGGTCAAGGTGTCAGCAGTGTTGGTTCCTTCTAAGGGCTATGAGGAGCAATCTCTTCCTTGCCTCTCCCCTAGCTTACGGTAGTTTGCTGGAAAACCTTGGCATTGCTTGGCTTGTAGAAACTTCACTCCTATCTCTGGCTTCATCTTCACAGGGTGTTCTCTGTATCTGTCTCTAAATGTCCCCTGTAGGTAAGGACATCAGTCATATTGGATGAGAGTCTACCCTAATGATGTCATTTTAGCTTGATTACCTCTGTGAAGATCCTGTCTCCTGTGTCCCACATCTGCAAATTTCGCAAATGAAAAGTTACCCCTTCTCCATGCCCCCAGTCACCTAGTCACTGCTCCCTGAGGAACTGCTCTTATTAGGTGCCTGTGTATCTTTCCGGAGACTGATTACGCATTCAAACTCTTACACTATTCTTTCCATGAAAAAAGATAATTCTCATCTCCGTATCTGGTTTTGTGAATTGATAAATAATTTCAAGAAATGTCAATGGGCACTTCTTAATGTCCTTCCAAAAGAAAAGTTGCTCAAATGGGATTCAAGCCATAGACTTAGTGTGGCTAACACATACCCCACAGTCCTTCATGTTAACAACAGAGCAGTTGAAGACTTCATTGTAATTCATATAGGATTACATTAAATTAAATTATATTATATTAAATAAGTTCTGCCCTGATGTTTTGTTTTGATTTTCAATTTACACTGATTTTTAACAGCTTTGAGATATAATTGATATACAATAAAAATTACACATTTAATGTTTACAATTTGATGAGTTTAGCATATCCATACACCTGTGATACCATCACTACAATTAAAGTAATGAATAATTCACTTCCTCCAAAAACAAGAAAAGACCATCTCCAAATAAGGTCATATTCTGGGATACTGGGTGTTAGGACTTCAGCATATGAATTTGGGGAACGTAATTCAATCCATAACACAGGTGAAAACCACCTTAAATGCAAACCAAGAATCCAGTGGTTCAATATATACAGAGTAGAAAAAAAAGGAGGAAGGAATGGCATCTTTCTATTTATCCGATTGATAGAGAATTAATGTAAAAGGACTGTATAAAAAAATCCATAAATATAACACAGGAAAAATATTGATTGAGCTGAAAAATAAATATTTTTTCAACATTAGTAGCTATTTTGAGGGGGAAAAAGTATGCTTTTTGGCCCTTTGCATCTTTCTTATCTCTGGAAAAGCACAATGCATTATTCATAATGTAATAATAGTTTGCTTGATGGATGTATTTTTAATTGAAACCTTTAGGGAAAGAAAACACGGCACATATTCTTATCTTCCTTCTTATTTTCTAAGAGGTCAAGTATTTAAGGATTCTAAAATTTAGTCTATTAAGGACAAAGGCTTTGTTCTTAATTTAACTGTTATTGTGTGTCCCTCATCTCACTCAACTAAGGCTTACCATTGGTCAACAACAGACTAGGCAAGAACTCAAAGGATCACACTTGGAAAAACCAATTTCCATGTTTCTTAATATTGAGGTCACTCTTTCTAAGAGCTAATATTGAGGAATAGCATGCATTAAGCAGCGACTCTGTGCTAAGCATTCTGCTAAGTAAAGCAAGGCAACTTGCATGGATTAATTAATTCTCAGACAACAATTTATAAGAAAGGAACTATTTCCACGCTCATGTTAGAAGGAGCCTAAAGCATATAAAGATTGTTCAAGACCATTACTAATAAGTGGCAAGGCCAAGGGTTTGAACCTGGATCTGCTTAACTTCACATCTCACACTTTTAAGAGAACAAGTCTTGGCATCAGCTGGACTAAGTCAAAACCTAGTTTTGTCACTGGTTCTATAAGGCTAGGAAATCTCTTCCATCTGTAAAATTTGGATAAAACTGTCTAGCTAAATTATGGAGAAAAACTGGCATTTTCCGTTAGACCTCTCACCTTTGGGTCAAAAACACTTGACTATGTATGTCCTCTGTCCTAATAAGAGAGGTAATTGGTTATGGTTCTAGGACCACCACACTAACACCAGTTGTCTAAATAAGGGTTCTTTCTGAGCCCCACACTCCTTTAAAGTGTAGCCTCTCCTCCTGCATCACCTTATATTTTCCTCACCAGTGTTGTGTCTCAGCTTACAAAAGAACATCAGTCACCTGTATCCAGCCTCCTTTCCTTGTGCTAGCTATTTCCTGCTTACAACACCATCTAGAACTACATGGTAGCCAGTAATGACTTCCTTCCCCTCTTTATGTAATTCAGGTCTCCAGACAATAATGGGCTTCCAACTTCCATCTTAAAGAAACTATGGAAATGGGAGCCACGGGGGTGAAGTGGGGCATCATCCGTCCTGTTCTCCCTCCTATTAGAGTAGATGAGCAGACCCTTTTACCTAAAGCCAATCTTCTGCCTATGCTGTAGGATATGAGGATACATTCACTACTGATTCTCTCTTGTTAAACCTCCAGGTATAGAGGTTGCATTTATGATTCCCAGTTCATGGCACATTTTCATCACTGACCCACACGAAGTTCCTATTTATCTGTTTCCTCACATTCCCGTTTTCCATCCCTCACCCCAAAGGCAACCAATGCATTTTGTTTTAAAGTTCTTCTTTGTGTTTGTATGTTGTATTAGTCAAAGTTCTTTAGGAAAACAAAACCAATAGGAGGAGATATATATATATATATATATGGATAGAGAGAGAGAGAGAGAGACTGACATTTTAGGGAACTGGCTGACACCACATTGTGGAGGCTGGCAAGGCTGAAATCAGTAGGCAGGCCAGTAGGCTGGAAATTCAAGTAAGAGTTGATGTTGTAGTCTTGAGTCCAAAATCTACAGACTAGAAGCTTAGCAGAATTTCTACATTTCAGTCTTGAAGAAGAATGGCTTCTTCTTCAGAAAATCTGTCTTTGCTCCTGAGGCCTTCAACTGATTGGATGAGACCCACACATGATGGAGGGTAATCTGCTTTATCTCCAGTTAACTGATTGTAAGTGTTAATCACATCCACAAATACCATCACAAAAACATCTACACTAGTGTTTGACCTAAATCTTGGTACCATAGCCAAGTTGACATGAAGTTAACCATGACATACGGGTTCCAAAAAATGTGTATCACTGTTATCATATTTTTTAACTTATGTAAATAATATTATGTTAATCCTTCCTACTCAAAGTGTGGTCCATTGACAGGCAGCATCAGCATCACCTGTGGTCTTTATATAAATGCAGAATCTCATGCCTACTTCAGGCCTAATGAGTCAGAATCTGCATTTTAACAAGATCTCCCTTATTTCACACTGCCTCACAGAGGTATTGAGAAGACTAAATTGGATGAACAGCAATTTTACTCTTAAGTGTATGTAAAAATAAAATAATGCATATGTATTTCAGGAAATATGTCAAGAATTCCCTCAGCCTTATTAATTTGGTACAGTCATGTGTCACTTAACAATGGGGATACATTGTGAGAAATGCATTGTTAGGTGATTTCATCATGGTGCAAACATCATTCAGTGCACTTACACAAACCTAGGTGCTATAGCTTACTACACACCTAGGCTATTTGGTACTAATCTTATGGGACCACCGTCGTATATGTAGTCCATCATTGACAGAGATGTCATCATACAGTGCATGACTACACACAAATTAACAATAGAATGAATATATTGTGGTATATTCACAGATTGGAATATTATACAGTCAGAAAATATACAAGATGTAGACATGCAACAACATGGATTAATCTCACAAAAATTAATGTTGAGCAAAAAAAGGACTATATCCAAAAGAATATGTACCGTATGATTCCATTTATATAAAGTTCAAAAATAGTCAAAATTAACCTGTGGTGTTTAAGGTTGTACATGCATGTCAGGATCATGAAGAAGGGGATTAGAAAGTGATCAGAAACAGTTACATGGCAGGTTTCTGGGTGGGGGTGCTGATACTGTTTTATTTCTTGACCTGAGTAGTGATTATGTAGGTATTTACTTCATATTTCATTAGACTGTGCATTAAGTTCTTCACACTTCTCAGTATATGTTTTATTTCACAATGAAACTTAAAAAGATTAAATAGAATAGCATATACACTGCCAAGACATTCAATGAATGATAGTTACACCCACAAATCCCTCAGATATATTCTTCCTAGTTGAGAGTGGTTGAACTCTAAAAATTTTTCCTGGGATATGTTAAAGAAAAGTTTTAATATCCAAGTTTTATATTAATAAGAGTAGAAAACTTTGGTAAACAGAGCCGCTTAAGTAATTTTTGAAGATACAAAAGCAAACCTGGGACATTGCTTGGAGAGAAAGAGATAAAGACCTAAATTTCTCTAAACAAGAGAACAACAGTAATTCAGGGGAGTTGGCTGACAGCTTATGAGATGAGGAAGAAGGGCTCATGAGAAAAAGACAAACATCTAGACGATGATGGGTACCCCCAGGACCTAAGATGGGCAAGGACTCCATTCCTGACTGAGAAGCGATGGATGAAGGTTTAGGATAGTGTCTAATATTCAATTTTAATTTGCTGTCTGTTAATCAGACAACAAGCACATTATCTGATTATGTGTTAGTTGGTGATGTACATTAATCAATGTCCCATTCCTCAGTTTCATTAAAGGTTAGGCACACATCACAGCCCTATGATAGGTGATATTGTCAGGAAATGGAGGAATAGACACAACATTCAACATGACCAAGACAGCGAAGAGGACAGTAGTCACAGAAGCAACAAACACACAGAGATCAAGAATTCCCTGGATGGAGGAAACCAGAGCAAAAGATGGCCAGGAGAAACAAACCCCCTGAAGCTCCTTGGGGATCTTAGGGAAGAGGCTGGATTTCTCACAACATATGGAATGGAGGCTCAGGTTACTCAAGTATTTATGGAAAGAATGATCCTAGCCATCTGAAGGACTTGAGGGTAGCAGGAAATGGACACTTTGTCATCTCTACCTTATTAGCACCTGGCATGAGAACTCAAGGTTTCTACCAATAGCCTTATACAGGCTTCAATTAAATATTATAAATAACGGTCTTTTCAAAGAGGGCCTATGGAGCAGTGAAACCAGGAGCTCTTAATGCTATTATCAAAGATTGAAGTTTTCCATAGGATGCCATAGCCACTTCATAGGCTATGTGTTCCTGAGGAGGTGTAGCCACTCATAATCATAACAGTTCACTCATAATAATCCATGATTGGTGATGTGGCAAGCAAATAAATAACTCAAAGTTTAATCAAAAAACTTATAGGTGATGTTGGTCCCACAGAAAAAATGTCCTAAAAGCAATTTAGTGATCTTAATCCCAGGTTAAGGGCTTTCTATGTAAGAGGAAGAGCAAAGAACAAAACAGGTAGTGTGTCTGGTTAAACACAAAAATTGAATGAGAAATGTCATCGATGGTGCCCAAAAAACTTTGTTGTAGTCAGGGCAACTCCTGAAGACCTCTCTGTTTTCTACCATAACTTCCTTCCTTTGCTAGAGGGAGGTTATATGAAGGTCACAGCCTTATGTTTATAAACATGTCTCCTTTTTGCTAACTCTTAGATCTCAAAAAAAAAAAAAAAAAAACTATGAAAGACCTTCAAGCTCTTAAAGTGCTTACTCAAAATGAAGAGGGAGAAAAATTCAGTTTCCTCCGCTCAGGTAGACCCAACTGAGATGAAGAGGGTGCAGTGCAACACAATCACCAAAGCAATGTGCTTTTCTTCTCTGAATCCACAGTTGCCACACACACGTACTCCCCAAACACTGATGACTCATGTAAGTAAAGTCAACGTGGTAAGGCAGTGACCCCTCTGGAGGAGACTCAAAGATGAAAAACAGCCATCTGTCATTATAGGTGTAACATCCTAACATTTTCCTTCAAACCTTTTATGTCAAAAATCACATAGGCTAGTAAATAGAAAGAAAGTAACACAATAAGACTAGCTTCCTTATGAACACAATTAAAATTAAAAGTCACCTCAGAGATTCTAGAACCAGAGGACATGAAGAGCAAAAGCTCCATCACTTGTGGTTTTTTCTTCTTCCCTGGGCTTTACTACTGAGAATCATACCATCATGCCATCTGCCCTCTCTTGAGTTGGCATTCTTTTGGTCCTGAGTGTTACCTGTTCAAAATGTGATAGCCCCACATTTATTTCCAGAAAACTTCCCCAGTGCCTCAAAGCTTTCTTTGTTCATAAACACAATTTCTGAGCTATCAAGGGACCAAAGAAAAGAAAATAATCTAGGCAGCCCCAGGAACATCAAGATTGAACAGAAAAAAAGTATTACCCAACCCCTTTAGCCTCTTTGGAAGAGGTTCAATCACTAAGCTTCAGCATGGTGTTGAGGTCTCTGCCGTCACTGGAGAACAGACAGAAGCTGAGAGACAGAAAGTTAAAAGTTTAATATAAGATTAATGCAAACTGACGTGAGTCAAGAGAGTACATTTGGTTTAAGAATCATGTAGCAAGAAACCAGGCACCCAGAAGCAGGAGGAGGGTGGAAGGAGCCCGGGAGTAAAGTCTATCATATGGACTAAATAAGGTTATTGACGTGAAAACTCCAAGCTCATGATAAACATCCAAGAAATGTCTGGGAATCTGAATCCAGCCTTTTGGTGAGCCCCGAGTATTCATACAAGGGTCAAATCCCTGGTCATCCAAACTGTGGTACCAGAATTTGGTATCACAGGTAGATGTCACACCCCTTAGAGAATCCTTTTACACCCTACACTTTGCTAATCTGACAAGCCTCACAGGTCTTTGCCATAATTATGCCAGTTGCCAAACTAGGTGAGAAGCAGAGTCTTCTTACCTTTCTAATTTTCATAGACCTTAGTTAGCATAATTCTTGGAGCACAAGCAGGATTTTGATATATGTAGGAAACATCAAAATATTTAAGGAGAAACTGACAGAACTTTGTTACTCAATACATTGAACTAACAATAGTGGTGAGATATTTAAGCCAATCAAATTATTTGCTTCTTAGTTAGGATCTTTCTAGCAAATGCAATTCCTGTGTTAATGTAAACAGCACACTTTTCTATCTGACTAGGAAACAAAGCATCCCTGAAGAGGTTATATGGGTATCACTCTACCTAGAGGTAGTCATCCAAAAAAAGCAGTAAGAGGGTTGTATTATACAACCTAGGCATTAATAAATGTGGTGTATTCTAAAGTTTTCCAAATTGAATCCCTCTCTACTTATTTATCTGAGGCATAAAAATCACATTTAAAAGAAAATAAACTATCAGATTTCTAATTATAAAGTGGTGATTTACTTTCAGAAATCACCCCAAAACAATAAGTATAACAAGAAACACCAAGGGAAATAATCTTCAATGAAACCAGATGATAAATCACTTTCAAACAACAAAATAAATGAAAGAGCTTCCAAATGCCCTACGGCCAAAACCAGCATGCAAAAAGATGCTGAAAGGATATCTCAGGCTGCAGTGTCAAAGAAAGATGGCAGAGATCAAGTCCTCAAATAGGCGGCCCACCAAAAAGGCAAAACCACTAATAGCTGAAGTTTAACTATAGGGATCTGATCTGTGACCCGTCTGTCAGACCTTGCAGCTTGCAATTCTTGATGACTAGGGAGAAGTGAAGGGCAAAAGAACTTGCTTACAGACACATAGTGTATTAAAAGAAACTTCTTTGTGAACCAGGAAGACTTCTGGTGGCTGGTCCATAACATCGTGATAGTTCTTTTCAATGTGAACCTCCTGCAAATAGGTTCATTCAAAGATGAGTAATAAATGAAAGAGAACCAGCACTGAAGCTATACAAGCACATCACAATTTTTTTTAATATTGGGGGTAGAAAATAAGAAAAATAAACAGTAGAAGAAAAATTGTGATAAAAAATATTGCCATAGAGAAAATGAAAGTCAACAAAGATAACAACTGAATTAAAAGTTTTGAAGTAATTTCCTCTTTAAAAATAGCTAAATAGATGTATAACAGTTATGGAAATAAGCTATAAAGACAACAGCAAGAGAAAAGACACATGCTGAGGTCGGAAATAAGTTGGGAGGGAAAACTAAAAACCATCCTTGAGACGAATATCACACTGGAAACACTGTAAGGCAGAACAGACATTACTGAAAACAGAACGAGAGAGATGAGAAAAGTAAATACAGTTAAATGACAGGGAAGAGTTAAACATAGAGAAAATAACATATACATACAAAGAGGATTCAATACCTAAATCTTTTTCCTGAGGAAAATAATCACAGTGAAGGTTCAGGAAAAATACACAGACAAAAATATGTGTATATATATAAGCAGCTTGCACTTTAAACTGTGGTGAAGCAACACTTCAACAATTTTAAATGGCTATAAAACTTACCAATTGCTTATTCTTGTTTTCTGTATTCATCTCATGGACACACAATCCATGCATCAGCAGTGGTCTACAGATTACACTTTGATGATCTGGGTTACACATAGCTGAAATTGCCTAGATTGCAGCACAGAAAAACAGAGATTGAAAAAGTGAAAGAAAACGTAAGAGACAATAGTAGACAGAATGAGAAAGACTACCACTAGTTACAGTTTCTGAAAGAGTAAATGGGGAAGATGTGAAAAGAGATTTCCTGAGAAATTTTCAACATTGGGTGAAATGTGAATCTTTTGATATGAATCACAAATCTAAAGCAAAATGAGTAACAAGAAATCTATGCCTAGCTACATCACAGTGAAAATGCAGAACAACAAAGATAAAAAATGTATCATAAAAGCAGGCAGAGATAGAGAAAATTGACCTACAGAAGACCCGTAATTATAGTGACAGAAATAAAATTAGGATACTAGTAAATATCTTCAAAAGATGAGAAAATGGTACCTTCAAGATATTGAAAGAAAATTATTGACCACACATTTTATAACTCCCTTAAATGGTAACGAATGATAGCAAAATTAAGATTTTTTAGGACAAAAAAATTGCTGTTAAACTCTTAACTAAAGGAATTACCAAATACATATTTCAGAGAAAACAAAATTATTAAACTCCAAAAGAACTAAAATAGGAAAAGAAATAGTGAGTAAAAATACCATAAATATGTCAATAAATACAAACACGGATTGTATGCAATAATAATTGTAAAGACAAATTTGAGGAATAAAAGGAAAACAAGCTGCAACTAAAATACTGCCCAAAATTAACGCACACCCAAACACACCAATCTTCTTTCTCTTATTTGAAAGTATAACATTTGGAGTTATTTTTCTTGCACTGGATGGCACATGTACAAATAGATGAAATGTTGGTTTTGGTTACTTTTGACTTTTTCTAACAATCATTGGAAACTGATCAATAACCAGGAGAAGAGAACAACACAGAGTTTATTCAAATCATGATTTATAAGTTGATATGTAATGTAGATGCTGTTATATTCTCTATCGTTATCTATCACATTCATTGGCACATTCTAGACTTCTGAGATAATATATATAAAAGTGATAGGGAACACCATAGCAACTGAAATTATTTAAGGCTATTACAACTGAAGGATGGTAAACAGATATTGTCATTTGTAAGCATAAATACTATAGATATACGCATCAACTTTTTGCTTTAGATTTTTAAAACTTTTATTTTTACTTTTTATTTTGAAATAATTTCAAGCTGGAAGAAAAGTTTCAAGTATTCAAATAATTTCCATTTACCTTTCACCAAGATTCTCCATTGTTTACCTTTTACTACGTTTACCTCTTTCTCTCTCCACATTTTTTTCTGAACTATGAGAGTGAATTTTAGACACGAAGCCCTCTGTCCATAAATGCTGCAGTGTGCATTTCCTGAGAACAAAGATATTATCTTACATAATTTTAGCATAATTATCAATATCAAGAGTTAACATTAATATAATACTCATCTAATCTACAAGCCCAATTCAAATTTTGCTAATTTTCACAATACTGTTTTTTATAAATCACTTAATGGGAAAAAAAACTGGGTGCAAGATCACATTGCATTAAGTTGTCATGTCTCTTTAGTATCTTTAATCTAGAATAGTTCATTTCTTTCATTCATTATCTTGATGTTTTTGAAAAGAAAAGACATTGATGTTTGTAGGTCAGTTAGTTTATAAAATGTCCTTCAATTTAGATTTATCTAATGTTGCCTCATAGTTATATTCAAGTTATGCATATTTTGTAAGGAACACAACTGAAGTTATGCTGTGTCCTTCTCAACGTCAGTCAGGAGGTACGTGATGTCAGTTTGCCCCATTCCTGCTAATGGTAACATTGATGACTTGGTTAAGGTGGCATCTGCCAAGTCTCCCCTTTGCAAAGTTACTGTTTTTCCCTTGGTAATTAATAAATATTTTAGGGGTATATTTTATAAAATCATTTTCTTCAACATCACTGATGATCTTGCTTGAATCAATTATTACTACAGTTGTTATTATTACCTGTATTAGTCGACATTTTGCTAAAAGGAAGAACTCCTCCTATCCCATTTCTTTCATTTTCTTTTTTTAAATTTAAATCAGTGTGGACTCACATATTTTTATTTTACTCAATAGGATATAGTCCATTACAATCATTCATTGTTTTGATGTTCAAATTATCCCCGTAATCCTTCGAGCAATTCCTTACTTTTGCTACAGCAAGCTGTTTTAGGCTCCGATTGTACTTGCCATGCCTCAGCTCTCAAATCAGCTATATCTCTAAGGAGAATAGTTCTTTTTAATGGAGAATGACATTTAGAAACCAAAACCTGGTCCCTACATGTGCTCATTGCTGCTGATGTGTCATTGCTTCTAGGACATCTCAGCAGGAAGAGTTAGGAAATAAATCTATGTATACATACACATATACGAACAAATATAAACACACACACACACACACACACACACACACTATGAATTCATACTGATAGCTCTACTTCAAATCCATCATTCTGTGGTTCATTCAAATCTTCTTCCTTTCTGAATCTGTAAATCCCTTCCCCTAAAATGAGAAATCTGACACCTATTAACTTAAATATATTTACTTATTTTCCCATTTCTAAAACACACAGAAAGTAGTTTTAGAATTGCTAACCCATACAACTGCAAAAATAAAATTACTACGTAGAGCTCAATATCTGATTATCATTTATTTTGTCTTTTGACTGAGAGTACACAGTTTAAAGATTGTCCAATAGTTAGTTTTTTTCTGGTATTCTTGGCATATAGGTAGGGGTGATTGTTTCTGTTTATCTTCCAGTATAAGTAATCCTTTTCCTCACTCTTTTCAAGGTTTTGTTGGATTTTTTAAAACATGTATAAGACATTAACATGTCCCATTCTTTTGTTCACAATTTCTTGTTTCTTGCAATTGCTGCTTCATTATTCCCTTGCTTTGTTGTTGCTTCTGAGAAGTCTAATACAAGTATAATTCTCCTGTTCTTGCAAGTTACTTGATTAACATGGTTCTAAAGTTCAATATTACACAAAGAGATAGTCTTAACGAAGCTACACCACCTTTTCCATCTCTTCCACCTTATTCTCATTCAATCAACACAGGTAACCAATTTCATTAAATTTTTAGTTCCACCAGCAATGTATCAGAGTACTTTTTTCCCCCAACTGTTTTTCTAGTCTTGATACTTGAAAGATAGGTTGGCCAAATGTAAAATCTATTGCTTATACTCTTCTTCCTTGTTTCTTGAAAACGTTGCTTCATTATTCCCTTGCTTTATTTATTGCTTCTGAGAAGTCTAATACAAGTATAATTCTCTTGGCCTTGTAAGTTACTTGACATTTTTTCCTGGAGACCTTGAGAATTTTTCTGAATCTTTCAGGTCTAATGGTTTTACTAGAGTATGTCTCAGAGTTGATTTATCACGATCAATTTTCCAAGGTTCCCTATAGATCCCTTAAATATGTAGACTCAGGCCTTTTATTTCTGGAAAGTTTCTTCGATTTATAGTTTTGTTGTTTCATTGTTTTCTTTTCCTGCTTCATAGATTCCAATTATGCATATGTTGGATCTCTTTTGCCTGACTTCCATTTCAACCACTTTCTTTCTGATAGATTTCACATCTCTATCTCACTTTCATTCTGTTGGCTATTTTTGCTGGCTTTATTCAATGCCTCTTGTTAAATTTTCATTTATATTCTTTCTTGCTTGGGCACTTATAATGTAGTTATTTTTGGCATTTTTCTACATTTTCTTTACTGAGTCCAATCAATTCTTATTTCTTTTTATTTACTATCCATTTCTATTATTAATCTTTGAATTTCTTATTTGGTATGTTACTTCAAAATGTTTGAGGATATTTGTTTCGAATATTATGATACTATATTGTTTCATGATTTGTTTTGAGACATTTATCATCAGCTCAAAAGTTTTTTTATGCTTTTGTTTTGCTGAAGAAGACTGGCCCTGAGCTAACATCTGTGCCCATCTTCCTCTATTTTATGGGGGACACATGCCACAGCATGGTTTGACAAGTGGTGCATAGGTCCACACCCAGGATCCAAACCAACGAACCCTGGGCCACCAAAGTGGAACTTGCACACTTAACTGCTGCACCACCAGGCCGGCTCCATCAGCTCAAAAGTTTTTTTTTTTTTCTTAGATAGCTTTGTACAGCTGAGACTGCCTGCATCTCTGCATTGCATGGACAGAGCTGGCATTTGGGGTAGTTTACAAGATGCCTGGTTCAAGAATGCCCTCCTCTGTCAGTGTAACATTTTCTTTAATGTGTGGCTTTTTTGAGGAGTTATTGGAGAAGGATTTTTTTTCGTCCTCCCATTTTTCAGTTTTGTCTGGCAGGATTCTCAATTTCCCTCTCTTGCTTTTTTTCCCCTTCACCACTCTGTTTCCAAAGGATCACTTCTCCTTCATTTTTATTCTCTTCTTCTCTTAAAGTATTTCCTTTTCTAAGACTTCTTCATAAAGCCCTGTGTATACTTTTAAACCCCTTCTGTTTGTCAGTGCTCTGATCTCTCAGGTCTCATTTTCATTATTGTCATCTGTAAGTGCAAAAATCTAGGCCTTCCTCTTTCTAGAAGTAATTTCATAGCAATATTCTCTCTTCTTTCTTTTATGCATTTTTACCATACATCTTAGCTTTCCACAAAGGCTTGAGGCAAGAAATTAAGACACAGTTCTGCTGGAAATTAGTGTTTATTTTTCTGTTTACAGGCAACTTGAAGTTTTAGTGCCCTCTGCATTCTAGGTATCCTGAAAGCATAGATTCATGTGGTTTTACTTTATCTTCTTGTTGATCCATATAATTGTGGGGTGTGAGGGAGATGTATATGTGGAGAGATTCAGATTTCAACAGCTGCCACTGCCTCAGCTACCCTGACTTTTGGAAAGTATTGCCAAAAATTTTGCTTGAATTGGAGATATGTTACTTGTAGCAATTGCTTTCCTAAGATTTCACAGTACATACAAAGCTACAAGTTGAAGGAAAGCCTGTAGAAATTCCATAATCTTAAGTTTTCTGAAATTTTTTTCATTTATTGAAACAATATGAGGTTTAAAAGAAAAAAATCATTTTGGCATTAGCACAGAGTTGTCAACACTTTTCAAGTTAGGATTTTAAAATAACCACTAACTACTATCATATTTTTAATCCCCAAAGACCAAGAATAAAATACTAAATTAAAGAACAGCCCTTTGAATGAATTTATTTTCTAATGTCCTTAATTTTCTCACCTTCCATCCATGAAGTTTTCATTATCAACTAGCACTTATCGATGGCCTGCATTTGGGAACCAGTGAATTAATTGAGACATCTTCAGTGAGGCAACTGAGACCCAGAGAAGTTAAATAACTTATGCAAATTCAGGTAAGAGTTGTGACCATTCCAAGGCTTTTTTCTGCTCTATCATGCTGACTTTTATATGTTGTGGTAATAGCAATGAAGACCATTCAAAAAGGCTGCATATTTTTCGGTTTTTTTCTATTTGCTTCTGGTTCATTTTTTGGTTCCTCATCTCAATATTAACTCTATATTGCCAAACTTTTGATTAGTTGCTTATGTACCCTATTGTTTTACTGACAATCCTACTGAAAAATTCCATCAGAAAAGCATGTTTTCTCCTACTTTACTTAATTTTGACTAATGAGCTAGAACTATGAACCTTTCAAACTCTCAATGGCAAAAAAAAATCCTGCCATTTTACCTTTCATGACACATTATAAAACTGTATTTGGTGTAAAATATACAAAGGATCCTTACATCAAGAGTTAGAACTCAAGATGTCTAATTGCATTACTATTGATGTCACAGTTTTGTTTGTCAGTGAGAATAAGTTCCTTTTGCCTCACATTTACCATATAAAACATTTCTACTATCTCTATTTGCATAGAGGAATAGAATCAATCATACACTAAAAGCTTTTTAATGTTTAACCATCACTCAAACTGTTCCCAAATGAGCCAGAAATTTGTTCTCTATAGGCAAGGCATCCAGTATATTAATTTAAATCTCTTGATGCCTTTTACCTTTCAAAGTTTATAGTGAAAGGATTATACACTGCACAAATACCTTTAAACAATAGATTATAATAGTTTTCCAAGAAAATGATCTATGAGTCTCAGTCCCTGGCAATGCAGCTTTCCTGGATAATTTATATAGAATGGTTTGTAGTTATTCTATTTTGCATGAGTAACTCAATTCTTTTGAGTCATGATTATAACCATCAAGTGAAATTTACTGGATGCTTGCTTGTTGTACACATCCTATCAAAACTACAAGGGTTTCTAAAAGATTTAGAAGAATCTATCTTTTCCCTTGTAATTAAAACTTCATGTTTATAATATAGTCTTGATAGTGGTAGTTTACAAACTGGGATGACCACTCATGCCTAAACACATATGAATCTTCAAACAAGGAAGAAATTTAGGGAACAAAATAAAATCTATTTGAGGTTTGTACCAATTGTCTTAGAAAGTTTAAAATTTTAGACAAAGACACTCAGCCAAACTGAGGGCATTTAGTAATAAAAGCAGATATGGTAGGGAGGTGAATGTCACTTCAGCACAATAACACCAGAGTAAATATTTTGTAGGGAGTATGTTAGTTGAAGAAATATTCATTCCTCATGTGAACTGGACTTTAAAAAAACATTAATGCTCATTGTAACAAGGTGTATAGACCTTAGACGATTTATGAAGAAGCCCGAAAGGAAGAGGAAAGCCCCCTTTAAGACTTAGTTAAAGCCAAAGGTACTAGAAGGGACAGAAGACAGGACTCAATTCTCAAATGTGGGGAAGAAAAGTTTACAGAATGAAGAAAGAGGAAATTAAGTCATAAAGTGAAGACTAGGGTCATTGAAGAGGTTATTAAAAGAAGACCCCAGAGAATCTGGAAAATTGAGAAGATTGAAAGGTAGAAAGAATTACAGATATAGTGTTAGAAAGAAGTAAACATCCACTTGGGACACCTAAAATCCTCAGCCTCTTGTGGGCTAAGCAGCAAAAAGGACTGTAGTCCAGGAACAACTTCCATGCCTGAGAAACTATGACTGTTTTCCCTGATCCTTCACTCTGTAGGATATCAAGGCATGAGACCAAATAGATGGGACTTTACACAATTTTATCAAGTTCCATGAGATACCTCCAGAGATGACGTTGTCTTGAAAGTAGGTATGGTGCCTGTTCCTTCCCCTCTGAAACACGGTAACATTCCAAACCACTGTTTAGGGAGAAGAAATTTTATACAGACATGCCAGTTTCGTAATTAAGCTAGCCATGTTTGGGTCCATAACTATCTGCCAGGTAACCCATTGGAAAGAGAGTTAATGTCTGAGTTACAAAAATAAAATTAAAGTAAGGCTGTGTATTGGCCCAGGATAGAAGGTGAATAGGTATGGCTTTAGCCATGTTTTTGTTCAATAGAGACACACAAAGGCAGCACAGTGCATAGGCAGAGAAGACAGGTTAGACGGGCTCCATTAGGCTGGGAGCCATATTTCACTGTTCTCATATTTCCTTGTGGGTCCTTCTTTCTATATCCCACTCCTCAACAAAGGGCAGCATTGGAAAGAACAATGCATGCTGATGGAATATTAACAAACTAATGTGCTTTGGGCATCACCATCTAGGTAGCAAGTACCACCTTATTGAAAAAATAATGGCTTATTCTACTTTCTCCCTTGCCTTTCAAAGTATAGTGAGGCAGACTTCAAACCTCGGTTAACATGGCTAGGAGAATATACTTGGAATTTACTCTTCATGCTTAGCTTTTTCCAAGACAGCCCCTAAGGTCTAAATTTAGGTGTAAAAAGGGTAGAAAGATCTCACCTTAGCCTCAAGCCCAAACCACGTCTTCCATTAGAATCAACCAGAATTCCTGTATTTTTGAAATGACACAAAGGATACTTTCCTTTTGTGTCATGAGGCTCCTTCAATCTCCAATCCATTAACTCACAATCCAGAAGGTTGTTAAACACTTGTGAAATACCCTATTCAGGTCTGAGAGCCCCACCCCGCCCACCCCTTAGCAGGAATAAAAGAACAGTTACAGGCAGACAAATGAAGCAAAGAGTTCAATGGAGAATTAAGGAGCCTAAACAATGATAACAGGCCAGTTCACTATTTTTGTGGTCGGGGAAACCTGGGCTACTTAAAGAACAATGGTCAGGTCAGAGGCAGGGAAGACAATCTTCTGGAGCAAGAAGACTAAGTGAAAGTGGGGGAGGGGAGATGGGAAGGATCACACCTCCTCCCCAAAACCACCTCTAATCTCCATTCTCTCCTTCCTCAAACTGGACATAAAACAAATATAGGAGAGAAGGTTAAGGCCTTTTTTCCTGTACTTTCTGCCTTGTTTTATATTTTTTATGGATATGCTTTATGTCTCATACTAAATCCAAGGATATGAACTGTACATAACTCTTTTCTATGTTCATCACAACTGCTATATGGAGCCTGGCATTTAGTAGGTTCACTTTTAAGAACTCATGAATTATTAACAAATTAATGCAAATGAAAACGCTGAGGTGAGAGTGAACAGCATAAGAATGGGTAGTCAAAGTACCAGTAGGTATTGAAGCAACGCTATGAAAACAGACATTCAGCAGAGGGGAAGAGGGAGACCTAGGGGCTAGGATGATGGCATTTCTCATCCTCAAATTGCCACCAAGGCACATGGAATGACGTAGACAGGTGTATACTTGGGACTTGCTGAGGATCCATTAGGGAAAGGGTGGTCTCTCTGTGGAGCTGGATAAAGGATGTAGGCAAAGATCCAGCAGGACTTCACCTGCATAAAAAGCATACAGCCTGGCTCTGAATGAAGGGACTGGGAGTCAGGGGATAAGGCAACCCTGGGTCAGATGGGGACACAGCCCTGGAAGCTGAGACCCAGGGAAGACACATAAGGGGCACAGCAGATCAGCGTGCCCTCCTCCTCCGTGCTTTTCTCCTCTTCCCTATCATTCTCAATTAAGCTTTTTTTCTCCTGTCCTGAACTTTTCTTTCCAGGCTCTTCTCCATTTCTCCAAACCTCTTATTCTCCCACAACTCTTCAGTTTCTTTTCTTGTTCTCTGCCACTGTCAGACTCCAAATTTAAGTTTAAGTTCCAATCTGAATTCTATTTATATTTTACTCTGCCTACATATAGGAGAAGAAAGCAAGAAAGGAAAAAGTTAGAAAAAGTACAAGTATAAATTACAATAAGCCACAATCTTGGTAAGCCTGGACTCAAAACTTTTCAAATGTCAAAACTTCAATCCAGGACTTCTAGGTAGCTGAAGACAATGATAGCCACCTAGCTACCCATTTCTCAGTATTTCCTTCCAAAAAACAATACAGAACAAGAAGGGGAAAATATATCTACAAAAGGCCACACTCTCATCTTAAATACAGGCAAGGCTGGTATGTCAACACAACAGTTAGAAAAGAGAAAAGTCAACAAATCTAGTACACAATTTCTAATGTTCCTGCCTGACTCTTGTCTCACCTTGAGACTTCATGGCGAGCAAGGGTAGGTAGGTTGGGAAAACTGCTGGTAATGCAGAAGAAGGTAGCTAGCAAAAGGAACTAAGGGCAATCTAAAACCACCTCCAGAAGAATAAGGGCATCTTAGCCTTCATACACACGGACAGTAAAGTTAGGAGATATAACGGTACAGAAAACTCCATTTACATTAGGGACAAAGATTATGTGCTTATAAATGTGCAAACAGTAAATATACAAAATCTGTATGAGGATAATTGTTAAACACATATTAAATACACAAAAATAAAGTTGAACAAATGGAAAGAAATTAACCTTTTATTAGAAAGGACAACAACATTTAAAGATGTTAATTCTCCCTAAATTTATGCATTTAACACCACTTCAATAAAAAATCCATAAGTTTCTTATACTTACAGAAATAAATATAGACGTATGTATGTACATGTGTTATTATTCATACGTGTGTCATATGTATGCTGCTGAAAGGGCCTAGAAACAATGACACCCCAGAAGCCATGAGCAAATCTATGGCCAAGATCTTGGGTTCTAAATACAATTTTCCAATAAAAAGAATCAAAAATCTTTGGAAAAATGGTTGATTCCAGATCTGAGGCTGAGAAAATACAAAATGAGCCTGACATATCTTATAGTGACAGAAAGTAAGGAAGTGCTCAAAAAGTGATGGACCACATTGACAGGAAACAGGATCCAACATGAAGGAGCTCTTAATGGCAAAATCTGGGACCATTAGAGCAATAAAATAAATAATGACAATATTGGATTCTATCCTATAGAATGAAATTAATATCCATGAATCCATACTGATATAAATAATTGAACAGATAAATAAATAGGAGAGAAGATACAGTGATTCCTTATAGAGGAATTCTGATCAATAAATGTAAAAGGAATGACACCTCCTTGCCCAAGTGATCAAAGTTGATATCGTAGTAATGGGACTGTTCAATATCATGTACCCCTTAAAGTGTTGCATGAGAAGGTCACAACATCACTTCTGTGGTATTTTTGCCAAATATACGTAACCTCAATCTAATCATAAGAAGACATCAGGAAACCCAATTTGGGGATCATTCTCCAAAATAACTGACCAGTATTTCTCAAATGTATCAAGGTCATAAAAGACAAAAAGCCTGAGGAATGTCACAGGTTGTAAACTAAGGAGACCTGATAACTGAAAGTAATGTGGGATTCAAGATTGGTTCCTGGATCGGTCTAGGGCATTATAAGGAAACTGATGAACTTTGAATAAGGTATATAGATTAGTTAATAGTATTATATTGATACTACTGTTGTCAATATTACATTGATATTACTGGTTTCAACAATTGTACTATGTTTTTTAAGATGTTAAAATAGGGGAAAATGGGCTAAAGTTTTACATGAACACTCTATAGAAGTTTTGCAACTTTTCCAAAGTTAGTTCAAAATGAATAGTTTAAAACAAAAGAAAAAAACACAACTCCAAAACTTTTTTATTTTTAAGATTGGTCCTCAGCTAACATCTGTTGCCAATCTTTTTCTTCTTCTTCTTCTTCTCCCCAGAGCCCCCAGGACATAGTTGCATATTCTAGTTGTGGGTCCTTCTAGTTCTCCTATGTGGGACGCCACCTCACCATGGTTTGATGAGTGGTGCCAAGTCCATGCCCAGGACCCAAACTGGCAAAACCCTGGGCCACAGAAGCTGAGCACACAAACTTAACCACTCAGCCATGGGGCTGAAACTTCTGTTTACCAAGTTTTCTATTAAAATACTGCCAAAAGGTGTCAAAATTATTTATTTTTCCAACAAGTATTTTTGGGTGCTACTGTTTGCCAGCATTGTCTTAGGACAGGAATACAGTGGTGAGCAAGACAGGGATGGTCCAGGCGCACTTTTATGAAACTTATGCTCTTATGGGGATCAGGAAAGTGAAAAGGAACAAATAAGTATACAAACAAGAAAAATGTGAGATAGGAACAACAGACTGCAATGCAGATAAGGGGAAGAGTTAACGCAATGCCTCTAAGTCAAGGATATGTTTGGGGATAGACTGGAGACCTCTATTTGGCTTACTTCACTATTTTCCCATGGGAAAATAAACTCACACCAGCCCCAAATGACTTCTCTTCCAGGTGCCGGCCCTGTGGCCGAGTAGTTAAGTTCGTGCGCTACACTTCAGCGGTCCAGGGTTTCACCTGTTCGTATCCTGGACGTGGACATGGCACCGTTCATCAGGTCATGTTGGGGTGGCAACCCATATAGCACAACCAGAGGCACTCACAATTAGAATATACAACTATGTACTGGGGGGCTTTGGGGAGAAAAAAAAAAACTTTTCTTCCTACAAGGCAAATGTTCCAGCATTTAATAGCTTTCATAAATCTTTATCAAGCAACCACCTGCCAACAGTTTCCATGTCAACCATAACTGCAAAATCCTGGACTGACCTCACAGCAT
Source organism: Equus quagga (assembly GCF_021613505.1). Lineage (NCBI taxonomy): Eukaryota > Metazoa > Chordata > Mammalia > Perissodactyla > Equidae > Equus > Equus quagga. Next base: position 49,929,791 of record NC_060268.1, read on the forward strand.
CTTGTGATATCAGGATTGTGCCAAGTTCGCACTATCACATGTTCACAGTCCAACGACACTTTCCCAAATGATTCTGAAGAGTATACTGAAATCTTATTGAAGAATGCAGCACCTAATTGCATCCATGCAATTCAGGTAGCCTCACTTTGCAAATGATGAATCAAGGCAGTCTCTCTCAACTATGTATAGTAGGGAATTTCTGCTCTCTGCAACTAGAAGGAAAAAAGTATAGGATCGTGAAATTATGTACTCTTTCATGGTAAATACACAAACTTCATGTGCTCTGTGTTGGGATAGCAGTGCTATGAACAAAAATGAATATACTCTAAAATTTTAAAGTAACCTAAATATCCTAGGCCACATTTCATTTGTCAGTACAAATGAAGTAATATTAACAACTACAAGCCCAATTTTCTACCCTTGCCTTCATCTGCTTATAAAGAATGTCTGTGATCCAAAAAAATTTCCCCCTTCTTGGTTCCCAATATTTCTGGAAGAGCCTAGGGAGGTTTGACATACACAGGCTGGTCTGACAACTACAGTTACCCTAAGGCAGCTTCCATGACTTTTCTTTCCTGCTCTCCCATAAGCAGATGTCCTCTGCTCAGTAAGCTTCATTAGAGTATCTCAGGCTTCTCCTGTCAATGATCCCTTTCCCAGAGAATGCCAATGTCGGCAAGGGTGCTGTCCCTTCTGTGTCCCCAATGTCATCACTCAAGTTATAAAATGTTGTGTTCCTAGGGGCTGGCCCCGTGGCCGAGTGGTGAAGTTCGCGCGCTCCGCAGCAAGTGGCCCAGTGTTTCGTCGGTTCGAATCCTGGGCGCGGACATGGCACTGCTCATCAAGCCACGCTGAGGCAGCGTCTCACATGCCACAACTAGAAGGACCCACAACGAAGAATATACAACTATGTACCAGGGGGCTTTGGGGAGAAAAAGGAAAAAAAAATAAAATCTTAAAAAAAAAAAATGCTACGTTCCTACAAGAAATGGGAAAATGTTCCCTGCTTTACCCAGTGTCATGCTGTTTCCTGGTGGACCTAAGCAATCTGCCCAGGTCCCATGAGCCAATGTCCATTCATGAAAATAGCTTGACTCCCTCTAGTTTTCCTTGGAATAGCTCTCCTTTATGGACTCAAGAAATAAATAAAAAGCCTATGGGGTTAATCATTTTAGTTCCTCTATTTTCATCTTCCCCAGAAATTGAGGAACACAATTTTCCCTTCCTCAATCAGTCAAAAGAAAAAAAAAATGTCTCTTCTTCATATCCCTGGAAACAACACCAGACATTCATCTCCATGTAGCTCAGTTGGGACCACCCGCCAGCCCAGCTACCAGGATTTCCAAACATTTTCCAATTATGACTAACTATAACTATTTGTCACCATTGTTATTTTTAAAAGCACCTATAAATTGTACAGCACTTTATAAGTATTAGCTATCATGATTTGCTTGATTCTTTCACAACATTTGTAAGAATTGGCCCTCTGGAGTCCCTTTCCTATATTATTTTCAATAGATAAAACTTTTTTTTCTAAGCAGAAGCAAAGTTCTTTCTTTCAACAATCATCATCCCTGATGAAACTTAGGAATGTTGTCTCCAAAGGAGCTTTCTTGCATTTTCATTTTCATACCTATCGACACAAGTATTAGTAGTGGTCCATTAAAAAAAAAACCCACACTGTGGTGAGAGAATGCAGAACACATAACACAGTGGATTATATTCACATGTCATCTCCCACTTTACCCTGGACTCACCTCTGTTACGGTACCTCCTCTATTTGCTTAATCACATGACTGACTCCCCCCGGAACTAGGCTGTACTCTTCTTTGTATCCCTAGAGCTAGGAAGATTTCTAAGCACATAGTCAGTACTCAATACATATTCCATGGATAAGAGAATGAAAAAATTATTTTAAATTAAGTTACAGAGTTGGTCTAGATCAGAGGTCTAGATTGGTAATCCATAGACTAGACCATCCGATCATTTGAAGCACATTTTCCAACATTTAAAAATCTGGAAAGTTCATCCAAAAAAAATCAGACTTTCAGCTTTTCTCCAAGTACCAGCAACACTGGTCCTGCATTCCCAGCATGGCTTCAACCATTTGGGGGTGAATTGCAGCTGCACGTCACAGTCCTTCACTGGCCCCCCCTTACTCATTGACATAACCCATTCAACACTAAAGACATCAGATTTTTTTGAACTCTTGACCAGACGATCTCTGTGGTTCCTTCTATTGCAAATTTTATTAATCCTTGTCTTATCACACATACCTGAGCCTCTCCCTACACAATTGTTTGTGGCCTTTTCAGAAGGCCAAAATAAACTCGATTTGGTGTGATAATACTGCCAGCAGTTCAGTCCTGCCACACAGAACACTCTGCCCCCAAGGGTAGAAGGTAGGATTCATTTCTGTGCATTCTGTATTCTGAATCATTTTGTAAAATAAAAATTCAGAGCTTTATAGACTTAATATAGAATACAACCCCTTGCAATCCTTTTCCTTCCAAAAGAGAAGAAAATCCCATCTCATACGAATTTTCTTAGAAAAAGCAGCTGGCTACTTATTTAAAAATAGAAAATAGTTAGCTACTTAATAATTGTGTCTATCATTTGCTTCATGATTTTTGCTTTTCAAAGAACTTTAATATCTATTGTATCACATTGTTTATAGCAACTATGCAGTTCCTAACTAGACAAGATAGCCCTTCTCTCAGTTGACAGTCAGACAACACCACAGAAAGGTAAGGGACTTAGTGTCTTACAGCTGGAAGGGGTCTTAGAGATTATCGAGTTTCTTAGAACAGAAAACAGAGGCCCCTGAGAGTCTCAGGTTTGCCCACAGTCACACAACTAGCTGGTGGCATAGGGAAGAGGTCAGTTCTATTTTGATTCAAGTTCTTGCCGAAAGTCAAGATTCTCCATCCCATTAGAGAGGATTAAATTTGCAGGATAATTTTACTGGTTAGGTTTCCTAACTACATGGGAGGCTGATGGAGATGTCTGCACATTCCCATATTATGAAGAACAGATCTAATTTCACTCAAAAATGAAAAACTATAAAAACTCTTACTTATAAGTAGGCATGTCAATCAGCCCATCATAGAAGATATAGCCAAACCAAATCAGAGCAAACTTCCCAGCTTTGGCAAGAAAATGCAAATGATAAACTTTAAATAATCTCAGTGTCTCTAGCCTCAAAGTTCATCCAGCATAGACAGCTGAGCTCTCAGAAATAAAATACCCTCCTGCCAAGTTGATGGATTTTTATTAAGGTTTTCCTCCAATGGCATTTTTGAGGCTTGAAGATAAATTAACAGTTCATTTCTCTTTCAAAAAATTCATAGGAACAGCTCCAGATTTCAGGAAATACATTGGTCAAAAAAAAATGTGGTTACATATTGTGTATTTGTCTCAAGACGTTTGCAGAGAGTGGACCTCAGGTTAGGAGTTTAATTTAAAATCACAGTTTCTCAAGTTTTCGTAATGTCAGAGGGAACCACTGTGAAGAATGTGAAGCCAAAATGGCCCCACTGCTAACTTGCTGTATGAACTTGGAGAGGTTAAATCTCTCTGAGCCTCGGGGTTCAGCGTTCTCTCATGTGAAATGAGTTCATAAGTGCCTTGCTCACAGTGCTATTGTGAAGATCCAACTTGATTTACTTTACTTGACTCTCATGCATTGGAAGTACATCAGTATGGGGATCCGAAGAGTCAGAACCAGGCTGACCTGAAGGGTGTTTCCCTCCCCTGTCTGAGACTCTGTTCTCTTATCTACAAACTGAGGGAGGATAGAGAGGAACGGTGGACTAGAGTGATCCTTCAAGGGTTCCTAACAGGATGAATACTCCATGGACTATAAATGAGTGGGACACACAGAGAATAACACAGCAAAGCTACAGAAGATGAAAAGAGAAACAGGGACATGCCAGAAAACCCGCTACAGCTTCTTGCTAGCTGCTCAAGAGGCAAAAGATAGTAACAGCATCTTTACAGAACCATTTCCAGAGGCTTTGGAAGAGACTGCTACAAATGACACTTCTCCCCTCCCTGGGAGTCTGCAGGGGAGAAGGCATTTCCCCCAGGGGATAACAGCTCTCAGTACAAAAGTATCTTCTGAAGGAGAAATAGAATTAGAAGAGTGTGGATGGGTAGAAACATGAATGGATGTTGGAGATGAAAAATTAAAATGAAATATACCAGGATGTCTCAGTGGAGCCAAACACAACCTGAGTCTTTGTAAAACTGCTGGAGACCTCAAGACCCATTTGAGATCTCTTTGCATAAGATAATATGCTTAAAGTATCTTTGTTTTCTCATTTGGAAAATTGGAAAAAGAAAATTAGGGTAGGCCAGGAAAGGGAGATGCTTCCCCATCCACCTCTTGGGCCTGGTTTTAAATTATCAGGGAAAAGGGGGCTTAGGACTAGAGGTTGAAGGACTATGTGAGTCACTGGCACTAGCTGGGTTGCTGGTCGGGGGCCAAATGACAAAGTGAGAAACAGAGCAGAGAACATAGCTATCTTCATGGAGACCCTACCTCCCACCCCATGCAATAGAGTGGCCCTGAGGACACCAGGGGAAGGCACCATGGCCACAGACAAGAACATCCTTATGTTCCAGCTCAGATCATACTGAAACCCCTTCAAGTGGATTTGAGGGTAGGAGACATCAATATGACGCTGAAGCAAGAACACAAGATCTCCATGGTATTATAGTTGACAGGCTGATTTGACAGGAATTCCCAGAGGTCCTAAGACAATCTTGCAGGGACTAAAGGTCCTGCATGATCAGATGGGTGAATGACCCTAGTAGGTCTTGATTTATAGTATCAGGCTTTACAAAAGTTGATTATTTCCTGTATTTTTAATTACATCAGTATAACTTCTTTGGGACAACCACACTATGATGATACATTTAAGGTATCAAGTACAGTATCATGGAAAGAGCACATAAAAACTTATTGGCCCCCAAATTCCTCCTATAACCTGACTTTTAAGCACTGCAATACACCTAATAACTCCAGAGTCATACTAAACACCTCCTTCTCTTATTACCTAAACCTAACCATTAAATTCAGCCAGTTCTTTTTTAATGGCTCTCAACGTTCTCCCACCCTCTTAAATCCCATTCTCACTTCTTACCAGATATAATGATCTCATAGTTGATTTCAGTACCTCAAGTATAACACCTACATTTCATTTTTTACGTTGCTACCAAATATGACTGTATACTTTTCTTAAAATTCTTCAGAGGTATCCAAGTATCTTTAGGATACAATCCAAACTCCTCGGTATGACTGCTCTAGCTCCTACTCTACATTTCCAGGCATAGCCCCCATGCTTTCTTCTCTTGCTCTGTGCTCCCCAGTTACACAGAACTGCTACAGTTCTCAGAATGCATCCTTCTCTCTTACAAGCATGTACCTTTATACCTGCTGCTCCCTTTAACAGAATCCCTCTTCCTCACCCCTTCCTTTACCTAGTCAACTCATACCTTTCACTCAAACCTCACTTACATGCTACCCACCCCAGGAAAACTTCTCTAACTCCATAGCCTTTGGGAGGGAACTTTCTTTGTGTTTCCATAGAGCCAGTCATGGCTTCTTCTGTATCGTATCGTTTTTTGTTTTGTTTTTTTTAATACATCGTATTCCTGGAAAAGAGTGAGCATCTTGAAGCCTTTCTATACCCTGCATTTCTGAGTTTTTAGTGCCTAAAGCAGAATCTGCATACACATAACACATTTTTTTAAAAAAAGAGTTTAAAAAATGAGTAATGTGAATGAATGAGTGAATTTGATCTCCAAGCCTCCAATTCCTTATCAGTAAACTAGGGCTAATAACCTGCCTTACAATATCATTATAATGATCGAGATTATATTTTTCAAAACTTTGTTGAAAGCTAAAATGCCAAAGAATATTAGTCACTTACAAAAATATAATGCTTACTTTATTTTTAGAAACTTCAATTCTCTTGGCTCTACTCCTTCCACTGTACCCGCTCTTCTAAGCCCCAACTTTGGAGTATTCCCACTGTCCTTTTACTCTCCTGCTTCTGTTTGTCACTTGTACAGCCCCGCTGGAGAGAACTTCATAAACAAACTGATTAGCTCCATTGTAAATTTATGACCTCCAACGTCAGCTGAGCCCTCAGTGCTTCTTAGGACTCATCTTTCACTGATTCCTTTCCCATTCCAAATACCAGCTGTTAAAACATTTACCATCCTGAAGTCCTCCGAACCCCACCCCTCATTCTCAGTGAATAACCAAGTCTCAAAATTCACCAAGGCACTAATTTAATTAATTGTCATCCCCTTGGCATCCAGTCTTAATTCCAAGCATAATTCTCCTTTTATACTTCTATCTCAAAGTAAGATCTCTTTATATGTTCATAGCTCAACCTCTCTACTAATTTAGTAGAAATGTTTTCGCTATTTGTTCTGTCCTTAGGTCCATGCATTGACCACAGGCTGGCTGACATCTAAGTTGCAAAAACAAAATTGGAAAATCTTTGTTAGATTCCATTATTCAAATCAGGATGCTTTCAGCTGAAATACAAAGTCAACACAAATAAGTTTACACAATTTTTAAAAAATTCACAAAAGCAAAACTAGGACAGGTTCAAGACTGATTGATCTGTTACTTCAACCACGTCGTACAAGACCTACGTGCCTTCTATTTCTTCACTGCTATGCACAACGTCATCTTAATTCTGGTTCTCCTTGTAGTTTTAAGTCAGTAACAAGTTGGGTCTGCAGGTTCCTTCATTTATATATGAGGGGAAGAAAGACCAATTTCCCATGAGGTTCTCTGAAGAAGAAAACTTTCCCAGAAAGCTCAGTATACTTTCCCTCGCATCTTATTAAGTTACACGTCCTTTTCTGAAGTAATCATTGACAAGAGGGATGAAAATACTTTTAGGTCAATCAAGCCCATCTCTAGAGCTGAAGACAGTTCTTTAAATCACCTTAAGAAGAAATGGAAATGCTATCAAGGCATCAACTACAATGGCCATTACACCAACCAAGCTGCTCTCTTATAGACTTGGGCATTCTGCCTGGAGCTGGCCCCTTGTAGCATGGTAAACAAGATTTCTTCCAATGTTACCAGGTTCCTGCCCATCTCCTCTTGAAGCTCACTGCCCACAAAGCCTTGAAGTGTAATACAGCACCAATGCTATTCCCAGCATCTTCCAGAAGAATGAGATTCTCTGTTAAAGTAGGTGTAAAGCTGTACTCTCTTTAGTCATCTTCATTTCTAAATTCCCCTGTACTCCACACATAGGTATAGCAAGTAGGTCCATCTCCTCAACCCTGGGTTTTGCTTTGTTAACTAAAGACTGAAATACCTTCATTCCCACAGATCCCTGGGGATCCAGGATAAACTTGGGAATAGACAACATATTGTCCTCCTTAAGCATGTATCCCAAGCAGTTATGTTTGAGTTCCTTCCTCCTCCAGACACAAAATCTTCATGTAGCATATCTCATACAAATAGATTCCTTTCTGGCCTCCCACTAATCTCCCAAAAGTGCTTAGACATACCTGTACCCCAAATGTGGATGCAGCCTAGAGAAACTAACATGTAATAGGGGATGTAATAAGCTTTGGAGTTAAGAGAACTTATGACACAAATGTACACTCAATACATTTTTGTTGAATCAGCATATGAATGTATGAATGAAATTTACTTCCTAAGCCTTAGTTTTCTCATCTGAAAATTGGGTTCATAGCCAACCTCACCTGGATGAGTCAGTTTAGATAGTTCCTTTATCTCTTTTAGCCTCAAGTTTTCTCCAGTGCTCAATGTGGTTTACAGGGAGCATAGCACGGGGCTTCTGTGAGTATCAAATAATACACGCAAAGTGTCTAAAAGGATGGCTGACTCATCAGAAATCCTGAATAAGAGTTGTTCTCTTCCCAATCTTTTTTTATCCCTCAGTCAAGTAGGAATGTGGTAGGGGAGATATAACAGCTCTAAGATATTAAGTGCTGACTATGTGCTAGGCACAGTGCTAAGCTCTTTATACTCATTATCTTGTTTATCTTCACAGGAACAGCCAACATTAGTATTAATGTCCTCTGTTTTACAGATCAGGTAATGGAGGCTCAGAAGTTGAATAGCTAGGACAACTTACACATCCATAAGTGACAGGGCTAAGATTCAAATCTAGGACTCTGATTCCAGTACCTGTTCTCTTAGTCCCTACACCATCAGCCTCACTAAAATAGCTGCATCTGGGGTATGGCAAGTGCAAGTGAAGTCACAGCAACCTTGGGACTCTTCTGTGAACATATTTAAACAGTAGAAAAATTGGCTTGTCAGTTCATCCCCCACATTGGGCCTTGCCCCTGAGAAAGGAATTGTAGTTTTGCATTTTACCCTTTTTCTACTGCTTCAACCACCTGTCCTTGAGTCTCCTACCAGAATATCAGCTACTAGTATCCTCTTACCAAGCTGTGTGACCTTCAATAAGTAAAAGTTCCCCTAAGCTGTATCTCTTCACCACTAAGATTGGATTTTAGCAGCATTTCCCTCCTAGGGATTTTAAGAGAATTAAAACATAACATTTATAAAGCACTTAGCCTGGCATGTAGTAAGTTTCCAATTAATGGTAATATTATTATTTGTGACTCAGATGTTGCCTAGAGTTACCAGATCTCTGAAAATCCAGGTAAAATTGGCATAAACTCCCACTTTTATATTAGTAGAAAGTCTCATGACCTCCCAACATTTCTGAGAACTCTTAGGAAGGCAGGGAAAGCTTATATCCTTGTTACCTCAGGCTCCAAGCTCTCACCGAACTAGCTCAGCTTATCAATTGCCTTGCTGTCTTATGTATGCTGTTCCCAACTGCACCCACTGGACATGGTACTAATTCCTTCAATTGAGTAGTACTAACTTTTCATTCTCTCTCTCTCACTCACACACAGACACACACTGTGTGTGCACGCAACATTTAGACAAGTATTTTCTATGTGAGTAAGGGATGGGATTTATATTCTAGCAAACTGAACAGCTTTAAAAATCTGTATTAGCCACCTTTGTTCTTAAAAAGTCCCTTGGCCTGATTTGCAGTGCAAGCTCCAGACTACAGAAGTATTGTTTGGTTGTTGTCTCTCTCCCCTTCCCCCTATGCTCTCACAACTCTGGATTCCAGTTAATTTCTAAATAGGAAAATTTGTCTTTCCTTTGTAGCCCTGTCTCCTCCTAATCTGTTCCCCAAGAGTATCCATTTCTGCTGCAGCTGTTAAGAGAGTAATTTTTCACTCTAATCATTACAATGAATCATTTATACATCCTTGGCCCTTGTTTCTCAGACCTTCTGGCAGCTTTATACCATAGTTAAAGTTTCCATGTGAGTGGGGTTAGGATTTGAAAGCAGAAAATAAGACTTCTTTAAAGTCATTCATTTACTAATTAATTCTTTCAATGCATATTTATTAAATTTACTCTGTGCCAGACACTGTTAAATTCTGAGGTGATCTTGATGAACAAGATAGACTTGTCACTGTGCCCATGATGCTATCAATAAATGCAAGATTTTTAAATAGAATAATTTAAATTGTGCTGGATATCATAGAAAGGGAAGTAGAAAGTACCATGGGCATATGTGAGAGGAAGATGATCAAGGATTTAAAGGGATACATAAACACGGTTTAAAAAAAGTGGAAAATATACAAAAGACCCAAAGTGAAGTTCTAGAGATGAAAATTATAATTCTTGACGTGAACATTTATTGCTTCTTGGCCTTTTGGCTAAGATCAAGTGTTGAAACGAACATTTTACTAGATTGGAATAACAACAGATTAAAGATTGCAGAAGAAACTATCAGTAAACTTGACAATATAGCAATAGAAATTATCCCAAAGGAGGCACAGGGAAAAATAAGACTAAAAGAATAGTGGAGTCTCAGGGACCTGTGGCTCTGTATAAAGCAATCTAATATATATGTAATTGGATCCCCAGAAGGAAAGGAGAGGGAAAGAAAAAAGTTTTCAGTAGCCAAATTTTATGAAAACTATAAACCCACAGATCCAAGAAGCTCAATGAAACTCAGGCAGGATAAACACACACACATTAAAAAATATATATACCAAAGCATATCATAATCAAATTGATGAAAACCAGTGATAAAGAGAAAACCGTAAAAGCCAATAGACTGGAACACATTATGATAAATAACAGAAATAGCACATATTTCAAGACAAAAGCCATTCAAGCAAGAAGATAATGAAACATTGTTAAGGTGCTAAAAGAAATAAGTAGAACCATATACTTAGACCTCTATAAGTAACAAAAAATATTCTTTTAAATGAAGAGAAAATAAAGGCTTTTTCATAAAAATAAGACCTGAGAAAATCTTTCATTAGCATGTATGCAGTACAAGAAATAGTAAAGGAATTTCTCCACAATAAACAAAATTAAGGCAGATGGACACTTAGAGCTACAAAAAAAGAAGAGAACAAGATGATTCATGATGACTATGTTGGTTAAATGTAAACCATGTTATCTCATTTTTAAATTTCTTTAGGAAAGAACTGACCATTTAAAGCAAAAATTACAACGTATCATGGAGTTAATAAAATACATAGAAGTAAAATTTATGACTAGAACAAAAGATGAGAGCGAAAAACTAAAGCATACTCTTGCAAAGTTCTTATACATAAGTGACAGAATGTTATTTTAATATTTTTGAGGTTAGACTGTGAAAACTTACAGCTGAATATTCTAAACCTGTGGCAACTACTAAAAGAACTTAAAACAAATAATAATGCAAGAGTGGAGATAAAGTGGAATTCTGAAAAATGCTCAGTTAGCACAAAAGAAGACAGGAAAAGGAAGAAAGGACAAAGAACAAATGAGACAAGCAGAAAACAAATAGTTCAGTAGATTTAAACCTAACCATATAAATAAGCATATAGGAAATATAAATATTGTGAACTCTCCTTTTGAAAAGCAGAGACTGTCAGACTGGATGAAAAAGCAAGAATCAATTATAAACTGTGTACAAGAAACTCACTTTAAATATAATGACACAAAAAGTTTAAAAGGATGGAAAAATATGTTTCATGCAAAAATTAATCATAAGAAAGCTGGAGTGGCTACATCAGAAAAAGTTGACTTCAGATCAAGAAATATTACACAGGATAAAGCAGGACATTTCATCAAAAAGACAATCTTAAAACACACGTACTCAATAACACAACTTCAAAACAAATTAATCAAAACCGACAGAACTCAGGACCAGCCCAGTGGCATAGTGATTAGGTTCACGTACTCCTCTTCAGTGGCCTAGGGTTTGCAGGTTCAGATCCCAGGTGCAGACCAGCACCGCTTGTCAAGCCACACTGTGGCAGCATCTCACATAAAATAGAAGAAGATTGTCACCAATGTTACCTCAGCAGCAATCTTCCTCAAGCAAAAAGGGAAGATTGGCAACAGATGTTAGCTCAGGGCCAATCTTCCTCACACACACACACACACACACACACACACAAAAAAAAAAAAACCAGGGAGAACTTAAGAAAAAATAGGTAACACAATTAGAGTTGGAAATTCAATGATCTTCTCTTAGTAATCAATAGAATGAGTGGACAGAGTCAGCATACAAAATTAAAATGAACATTATGAACCATGACCTAAATGACAGTTATAGAACACACCAGACAACAAGAATGCACTATATATAAAACATACACCAGAACACAAAATATTCTGGGAAATGAAACAAGTCTTAAATTTTAAGCGAATTAAATTGTGCCAAAGATATTCACTGAGTTTTAGGAAAAGTTGAACAAAATTATGACTCTTTAGCTAAACCGAGGAAAGAATGAGAACAAACTACCAATATCAAGAATTAAAGAGAGGACATCATTACAGATCATTCAGATATTAAAAATGTATTAGGAGCATATTGTTAAAAATTTTACACAAGTAAATTCAATACCAGATAAAATGGTAAAAATTTCCCTAAAGGCACAAATTATCAAAACTGACTCAAACAGAGAAAATTTGAATTACTCTATATCTACTGAAGAAATTGAATTCATAATTAAAAACCTTCCTCCTCCCCAGAAAAAAGGTCTAACACCAGACCAGGTGGCTTCACTGGTAAATTCTACCAAACATAAATTCGTGCAAAACACAGATAATGAGAGAATACCTCCCAACTCATATTATGAGGCCAGCATTACTTTATACAACTCTAGTCAACGACATTATCAAGAAAAAAACCTTTAAATATCTCTCATGAATATAGATGCAAAATTCCTTAAGAAATCAGCAAATAGAATCAAACAATATGTTAAAACATAATAATCCATGGGCAAGTAAGGTTTACAACAGAAATGTATGGTTGGTTTAAAATTTGATAACCATTAATGTAATTTACCATTTTAATAGCTTAAGTGGGGGGAAAATGTTCATCTCAATCATTGAAGTTTGACAAAATTTAATACTTGTTCACGATAGGGAAAAAGAAGTTCAACACACTATCGAGTTTCTTGGGCACAAATGTTTATTTTTCTTCTTTATACTTTAACCCATTCATTAAATATAATGTTGTTGTTCAGAATTTCAAATAAGGAAAATTCACAATAGCATCCTTGAAGGATTATATAGGATGATCATTCTGTTCCAGCCCCTCCCAGAAGAGGTCTCCAAGCTGTGTCCTCTCATTCTGGGATGCATGAAACAGATGCTCTATAGTCTTCTTCATGCCAATGGGTCCTGCCCTGATCCCTCTTCAGGAAAGATCCTCCCCTGACTGATTGTTAAATATTCCTTCACTGGACTTTAGGTTGTTCCTCACTGATTTGCAATTGCCTTATTGTTCCGTCCCAAGGTTTCTGTGGCTTCACATCCTGAGAGTCCTACTCTATCTGGGTCCCTATGTCTCTCCTTAAAGTACATCTCAAAACATATTCACCAGCCAATTGCTCAGTGTCTCATTCTTAGTTGACATTCTGAGGATGTTTTTGTTTGAATTATTTTCAGAATAATAATTGGACTTAATCTCACCAGCAACCAAATTTATTCTATAGTGGATCCCACTGTGTCTGGAGACTTACTCTATATCAGTCATGGTTTTCCTTCCCTTCTTGATCCAGTTTTTCCCTTCTATTTTTCTTCTTCTTGTAAGATTACAATAATGATGTCTATCTACAAGTTGTTATAAGGTTTAAACTAGATATTATAAGTAGAGCTCTTAGAACACTGCCTGGCACATGGTAAGCACTATGTAAGTGTTAATCGTTATTATTACTTGGGCTCCTCTTAATATGATGGGAAAGAGCAACACTTCTCTCACCATTGTTCAATGTACGTCTATTCTATTATTTTGACTGATCTTCACAGTTGCTCCCTATCCTAGGGATAATAATGATTCAGTTCACTATCCAAGGTTCACAACACTCTAAAAAGTGGCTGAACAAAAGAAGGTTTGTTTTCTTACAGCATTATTGAGTGTTCTAAGACTATCCACAATTTCCTTACCTTAGCACTACCTATTTGCACAGCCTTGAGCAAATTACTCATCACTCAAAAAGTTTCAGATTCTTTATTTACCAAATGGAGATGAACATGAGAAGCTTTAGATTAGGGTGATTCATCAGGTCAAAAATATGAGGCAGAATGAGCAAAGGGGAAGAAAAAATGATATATGTGAAGGTGTCACAGCTGAACAAGCATATAGCACCATTTATCTGCTGAAGAAGAGCCATTCTCTGCATCTGTTGGCCTCACCGCTATTTTCTACAAAACTTTTCTACACAATCCCAAACTATGCACTATATTCTTCAATGACATATGCAAAATAACTCAGAGGAGAACCACAATGGAGGTATTCCAACAGAGAATGAAGGTTCACATAACTGAGATAGAGAAGGGATCAAACTTCACATAATCCCATGAGACCAGAATTTAGTGAAACTCCTTCATAGAAGACTGGAACTGACCAGTATCAAAACATGTTTAAGATCCCTATTAGAAGAGGGTTAGAATTCAGTCAATCCTTGATATATCAGGTAATGCTTGGTGCTCTTCATTTAGAATGTGGCATAACCTAACAAACCCATGCCTGCCCCTGCTCTGAAAGCTCCATTTGGGAAGGAGTAAGGAGGGAACATGACTCTGGCCAATATCTCCTTCCATTTCATGATGAGAGAAAGCAATTGAGAAAACTGAATATAAGATAATCCATTTCAAGTTCTATATTAATGGAGTAGGCCAAGACGTTCAGGCTTACTTTAGAGGCAACCAGTGTACAACCTGTTCTAATTACTTATTTAAGGATTCTCTATTGCATCTCTTTCCCAAGTCTCATGTAAAGATTCAGCATAACCTGATTCTTTTCTAAAATTGAACTTGTGAAAGAACTGCACTGAGATCCTTCTATGACTTCCTCCTTACTTCCTCCTCAGGCAATTGGTGATATATTCACCAAACCCAGAAAGTTATATAGGCACACAATCATGTTTTAGAAATTGTGAATGTCTATTTTATGGAAGCTGCATGATTTTGAATGAAAGGAAATAATTCTGTTTAGTCACTCTTATGAAATATATTTAAGGCTGTCCTTATGGCTCTCTGTGTGGGAGCTATTCAGCATGCACTGTCAGTACGTTCCATGGAGCTGTAATGCTAGGTATGGGGGATTCTCCTTCCCCACAAAGTAAGCTTTCTAAGGTGAGAGACTAGATGGGATTATTTTACATGAGAAAGAAAACGAAGTATACATCACCTCTTCCATTGGCCGTAGCAGGTATAAAACCTTAAGAAAAAGCTCCCATGTGTAAAAACTGAAGTAAAAGAAGTTTTGAAAATTTAAATTGAATAACATACTGCAAAAAGAAATGAGAAGACATTCTTTAACTAGCATCATTACTAAGGCTAAGCAAAGTCCTTTGTTTAAACCAAAGCAGATTCCAAAAGCTGCTGACTGATGTATCTGAGAAAATTAAGAGTTGCTAGACTAACTCTTCACAAAGGAGGACATCAAAGGATCCAAATCATAAGTTAAGTATAGAGCTTAGTCTCTTATGGAAAGTGAGTCCTGTGGTTTATTTCCTTTTACCAGAGCCACAACTTTCTATCCTAGACCAAATGTTTACACACATCCAAAAAGGAGAGAGTCTGTAATCAGGCCAAGCCAGGCTCAGCTGCTCTAACAGGTAGTCTGAAGCAAACCCAGGGCAAGTACCAGACAGGTGGCTCCTGCAATTCCATCCAAAGATTTTCCCTGAGGTTCAATATTGAAAATTGTGTTTATTATAATTTAAGGACAAGTAACGTAAACAAGCATGACTCAGAAAGTCAAAGGAAGAGACACCAAGAGGTTTTGCATAAAGATAGCTCTGTGGATTACTTAGTGAAGGCCCATAAAGATGCCAGTGACCTTCTTCTGGGACAACTCAAAGAAGAGGAAGAAGAACATCCTTTAACATCATTCAGGTACTGCCAAACAATACAACGTCTTTAATAAAAGGAGGGGAGATAACAGCAAAGTTAATGTATGCCTTTTCTGTATTTCATGGGCTTTGAACAAAGAAAATTATTCTGGAACTAAGATTAGCGCATTAGTTTAAGTGACCTAATTTTAGAAGAGGAAATATACACCTGTCCCCAGGGACTGACCCCATTCCTTGTCCCCACTCCCTCCACGGTTTGAGTTTGTGTCAAGTGAATATTCTTTGGAGGAGGCATAGCTCAAATGCATGATATCACAAGCTGTGAGACAAGAACTATCTGAAAGCTCAAGAAGTAAGCAACAGGGGAAAATAGGATGAGCTAGCTTTACATATAACCCTCTGAATTATTGCTTCAGGCTGATTTGAATTCCAATAAAATTCAATGCCTAGAAATCTTGAAATATATGGTGCATTGGTAAGCACAACTCGGTGTAATAGATAATTCTAAGTTTATGTACATCAAATTGCAAGTTTACATACACTACCGTTAGATAATTTTACCATTCTTAGAATTTTTTTTCCTTTTTCTCACCAAGGTTCCCCCATACATAGTTGTGTATTTTTAGTTGTGGCATGTGGGACACCGCCTCAGCATGGCTCGATGAGCGACAACATGTCCGCACCCAGGATTTGAACTGGGGAAACCCTGGGCCGCCAAAGCAGAATGCACGACTTAACCACTCGGCCACGGGGCCAGCCCCAATTTTACCATTCTTATTCTAGGTTTTTACGGTAGGAAGAGTCGACGTGAATGGTAACGTTATTTTAATAAAGAGCCCTCTTTGATTGAAAATGCTTTAATTTTGCAGACTAGAGATTCTCAAACTATAATGTGAATCAGATGTATCTGTAGTCATTGCTAAAAAATTCACATCTCCAAATACGTTCTTATCAGGATTGAAGCCCAGAAACATGCATTTTTGGTATACAGGTGATTCTCATGCAGGCATTGGAGGTCCACATTTTGAGAAACACTGCCTTGTATGTATTCCCTGTCCAACACAGTCATCCCTAACTGGAGTAGGTCTACCAGCTTCTTCTACATAGCACCATTTAAGTTTTTACAGCTCCCAGAAAGCTGTGTCTTCCTAACACATTTTGGCCAGAAAATGCCACAAGTTGTACTAGAGAGCAAATCAAACAGTAATTGAACATGGGGATTGAAAACAGTTCAAGTGAGAATTAAAACATATAAGAGGTTTGCTTAATAATATCTGTCCTACTCAATGTATGATCCAAACATATAATCAAATTCTACCATATCAAAAGGAGGTTGGCACCAAATCATTCAGGTACTGCCAGACAATGCAAAAGTCTTCACTCATGACTTCAAGCTACTGCTTTTAAGTATTCAAGAAGTTAGATGATAGGTTAAATGACCATAACCTCCCACTCAAACAACTCACCTCTGTCTAACCTCTCGGTCTCTACTAGTTCATCTTCCTTCATGCTCTGCACCAGCTGCTCAATAGCTCTCTACTTCTCCCACATTTACCAAACTTTATCATCCAAATGAGTTTCCCTATCAGTCAACACCTCTATGCTTAATCAACACTCTACCCACACAATTTCGCTGCTGCTCAAGGCCACTGCCCACCAACCAACCCATCATGCTCCCAAGTCTACTCAGCATTTCCAAATCCTACTCCACATCTCTACCTATGTGACAAACTCATTTCCCTCCAACCCATTTCTACCATTACTACCCACATAGACTGGCATCCTCAGCCCATCAGCCTAGTAAGTGACCCTCAAGGAAGAGCTCATCAAGGCAGCCTTCTGATGAAGGCAGGAAGAACAGGTTTCTTAAATAGATGTAAGGACAGAGAAACAGCCTGGGTGTTCTTCAGGCTGGTGTCAGGGAAAGGAATACAGGACTATTGGAGACTCTGGGTTGGCAAATACAGCTGTCTATCACTAATCCATGGGTGCAAACAAAAATCCATCAGTGGGCAGGCGTGGGTGAACATTTTAAATGCAAAGATAAATTCTTCTGATAAAATGTTTTATTTTCTCATTCATCTACGTCATTAACCCTATGAAAATCAGCATTGAGAAAGAATGCTTTGGGCCAAAAGGATTTTTTTTTTTAACGCTGTATAAAGAAGTTCAGACAGCCTGAAAATTTCCTGACTCTAATCAAGTCAGCTTAACGGGGAAGAATGTGTCTCTGAAGGTCATCTGGTTATAATTTCTGAACTTTTCTCCAAACTCCTTTTATTATCTCCCCTTCACATTCTAGAGGGTTTTTTCCTGCCAAACATACTGACTTTATTATGTATTAGCTTTAGGATTTTTGAAATACTGGAAATAGCTCTCAGATACTAATTACTATCTTTGGAGACTCCATATTTTCTACCATTGATCTAATCTACCCACTTCCTTTAGTCAAAATTTTACCTAAACAACGTTAGCCGTACAAAGAACCTTTATTACTCTTAAGGACCAAAAGAAATGAGGTGAAGCAGAGCTGTCCTAGGCTGTTGTTTAAGCCACTAATAAATCAAAAGCAAGAAGTTGGAAATAACTGGTCTATTTCCTCAGATAAACGGTTCTTCATACATTGGAAAGCATGTATGTCTCTCACTGACCTTCTATTCCCCTGGTTAGTCCAGTGACTCACTTAAAATATGACCCATTTCTTGCATGGATTCAAATGTACATTTGTCAGATCACATTTCCCAAAACCTATGTATAACAAAGAGTTTGTACAAAAAAACTGAGTTGGCCTGAAATAAGCACCAGTTCCATCTTCTAACACTGAAAATTTCATGCAAAGTTTATTATATTTTCTCTGAAACTTTGCCATCAGCTTATTCTATTAATTTAAAGTATTTCTTCTGAAATGCTAATTGTGCAAATGGAATAAGCTGTCAATGAGTATTAAAGAGAATTCTTTTTGCAGGGGACAAAAAGATATTCAAATGAACTTAAGCACAATGGTTCACATAATCCAATCCTAAGGACACAGGTAATGTTGGTTTCAGGATCACTTGGATCCAAGTAGTTAAAGAGCATTAGGGCTTCCTCTCTCCCCGCCTCTCAGCTTCTGTGTGCTGGTCTCTTTCCCTCAGGCAGAAAACATAATAATTACCAACTGTTCTGAGGTCACATGCTGAGAGCTCACAGTCTAAGAAGGAGAGAATCACAGGTTTAGAATGACTGGAACAGGCTGACCATTTCCTCAAAGGAAGGGAGATGGCTGTGCCACCAAAAGGAGGGGCAGGGGACAGGGAGGAGGAAACAAGCTGGGCAGAGGAAAAGCCATTGTAATAATTACCTCAGATATGGCCTTGCATCTGAAAAATCAGATGTGATTGACTAGTTAGCATGAATTTTCCTGCAGTCCTTCCAAAGCTGAAATACACGTAGAAAGCAAGTAAAATATGAAAACCTGAAAATATCTTCCTACTTTTCTTACTCTTAATGAGCACATCAATCATGCCATACTTAAAATTATTTTCTTAGTCCTTTCTCCAAGTGTAAGTAGAATTTCTTCTTAGTACTTCTTTAATGAATGTCTTGCGTTCAGACTCCTTGATGGAAAAATGCAGAACTTTAGGCTGATTTTGGATTTAAAAAAAAATTCTTCAACAGTTTGTTCCTAACTCTTAGCAGTTTTTCTTTGCTTTTCTTAGATGTTGTTAAAGAAAGCCATGGTTTGATATTCTTAACATTTTGTAGTTTTGTTTTTTCCTGGTTTCCTGAGTTCCAAGAAGCCCTGCATCTTTCCATCCTTTGCCTGGCAGAAAAAGAGGAAGATGATGGGCACACAAAGAAGGCAGAGGTTCCTAAAGTTTGCTAATTATCAGACATACCTAGAGAACTCATTAAGCCAACATCTACTTCCCTCAGCATGAGAACGTGGCTCTCAATAGGCTCTCACCACTTCACACTTTCAAATTCTGTTTCCTTCAACTGATTGCTTCTCCATGTTTACTTGCCTAATGATCAGTTATTCTGAAAACAGACTCACTAACTGCCATTTTTAACTCATCAACAACTTTACATATAATGTATTGAAAGGCCTTATCCCTCTTCATAAAGCATAACTTCAAAAAAATAACTACATAACAAACCGTGATCATTTTGTGAAACCACAATTGTAGGGAATAAAATAAACTAATGTGTCTCTTAAGAATGCAACTACTTTCTACACACAAGTCATGTTCTGTCTCAGGAAAATGTGCTCAAGTGGATTTATGTACCTACAATTATTTGATAAAAGCTCCAGTTTTTCTGTAAAAGTACTTCAAAATTGATGCATGATTTTCTGCTAGACTTGGAATAAAGGGAAAAAAAATCAATTTCTAGCATCTGTCACAGAAAGTCCACCTACAAAACTTCTATTTCAGAGGAAACCTTTGAGTTATTAGTGCCCAGTCTCTAAAATCTGCTACAAGAATTTGAGGAACTGGTATGATTTGTGTGTTAAGTGAGGAATAAGTGTCCTTTTAAACCTTTCTCTAAATGACTATACTTAACATATATATATATATATTTAAAACTATAGATTTCTTTAAACAAATGTTACTTTATTTGATTGCATATACTGTATTTTAGTCCCAGAACAATTGCAGAAAAAATGCTCAGTGTTCTAAACGCGTAACACTAAGCTTGTTAATGACAGTCCAAAGACACTTAATAGAAAAATATAAAGCATTTGAAGTTCATCATGCAAATACTGAAAGTGCTTCACAGAGAATTTACAAGAGTCAAAACGAATCTGTTGTATTTATTTTGTGCAGGAGAAAAGAATCTTTGATCTTATGTGTGAAATTGTCAAAAAAAAATTCCAAGGACTTGGTTTCCACTTTTATAAAGCAAGACCATTTAAACTAGGTAATTCCTAAGGCCCCTCCCTCAAATATTCTTTGGTTCTATAATTCTGTTTATGAACTATTACTTATCTCTGATTTTCTAAGTTGTCGAAAACCAAAATTCAATTATTTTTAGAGATAAAAAGTAAAGCTTTATTAATCAAGTTTCAGTTTTTGTTTCTAATTTCATTAGAAAATGCCTTTGAGGGACATTCAACAAAAAAAAAGTGGCAGTAGTACCACCTGTCCTCTTTGGTTTATTTATAGCAAATAGATCTAGAATCATGATTTGGAGGAGAGGGGTGCAGAATGGAAGAGGGGCTGAAGGATGATGAGGAAGGGAAGAAGAGGAGAGAGAGAAACAAAGGTCTTCTGTATTTAGGAAGAGAATATAATGTGACTGGGCAAATATGTAAACCATCCAGCAGTTTCTTAATGGATCATTTGGTAAGTTACAAATTATACCTGTATGTGCACATGATCAGGTAAGTTCCCTAAATTAACGTAAAAGTAATCTTGTGATTCAGAAAATATTTTAGAGAAGTTGAGCCTTAAAGTTTATATTTAAAAAGCACAAAAAAAAATCCTCTGTGTGGAACATTTCAATTATAAGGTGAAATTTGCTGGCAAAATATCTTTGCAACAGTAGCTTGTCAAAACAGTGGCCTATAAAAAAATTCCTAATAAAATACTGCAGAAAAACACCTTTTATCAAATCTTCTGAACAAGATGTGCAGAAGTTTCTGCTGACTAACTGCTTAATACTGCACCAGGTTTTGTGCTTGCTTAGGCATTTGCACCAAATAAATATAATGTAGAGGTAACACCAGTTACCAATATTGAATGCAGAGAAGAACAAGTTATAGAAATCTCACGCTGAAAAGGCATCTGAATCAAAGAACATATGACAAATGCAGAGCCCAAGTTTCATACCTAAAATCTGAAATCAAGCCGACACAGAAAACCATGTGTTCCACCAGCCCTTGGCCCATTTTTACTCCACTGGCTAATTTTGCTGTTTCTGAGTGTAGGTTCTTCACCCTTCCTGCCTGCCTGAAGGCTCAGCACACCTCAACGAGTAGTATGACAGTGATGATCCAAAGCCAGGCCAAATAATCAGAGCAGCTGCCAATGGGAATCTGCCCCCAGCCACACTAGGGACAGATGAGTGCTGATCTGAATCCCCTGGGTCCAGCCAGAGAGCGACCCACTTTAGGGATCCACAGGCAGTGTCTCTTGGCCCACAGCCTCCCATTGGTCAGATGCCCTCTGGAATCAGTTGGCTCTCAGCCAGGGGACAGGCTACAAGGAACAGTAAGGACACAATTGGGCTTTCCAGTCACATTCTCTCCCAGAGGCTGAGGCCACATCAGGGAGAAAAAAAATCAGCTCATCAAGGTCCTCTCTGCCTTCTTACACAAAAGTTTTCCTAACACTCTTCTCATGCTTATAGCCAGGCCATAAAAATGTAAGTGTCAGTGAAACAGGGTTTTTCATACTGTGATGGTAAGAGTGTTATTTGACCCAGCCTTTCAAGAGGATGAAAGATATGCATGTGCTTTGCCATAGGAACTCCACATTAAGGAATTTATCCTAAGGCAATCATCGGAGATTTAATTGAAGCCCTATGTAAAAGAATGTTAACTGGATTATTATTTACGACAGCAAAGACTTGGAAACAAAATAATGAATTGATTAAATAAACTGTACTGGATCAGCAAAATTAAATATTACTAAGCACGAAACAATATACTTCTGAACAATAGTTAATATCATCGAGAAATGTTCATAATAATTCAAGTGAAAAAATCAGCATACAAAAATTCAGTTTACTGTATGGTTATGATTCTTTAAGAAATACACATATAAAACATAGGGAACAGACTAGAAGAACAGACAATTTTTAGTATTAGCTAATTCTGCATAATGGAATTAGTCAGTGATTTTAACTTTGGTCCATATTTTTTCAGTATTTTCCAAAATATTTTAAGTGAACATGAACAATGATTGGCACATTATATATATTTTATATATATATTATTTATTGAGTAAAAATATAATTTTGATAATTAAGAAAAACAGTGACTTTAAAAAGAAAAATCAGAGCCCAAAATTTCATGCTTTCTCCACAAAATTTGCATATTGAGAGCCTAGATGGCATATCCTCCTGGATTTGAAGGAGAAACCCAGAAGGCTGGGGCAAAGGGAGGATAGTTCTTCAAGTACAACCCAAGCAAGGCTCTACCATTGTGTGCAGCTGCTGCTTCCATCACCAGCACCTCCCACCTAGGGCCTCCATACATCAGCTCTCCACTCTCTGCACCCAGAGCTTAATGGAACCCATGAATTCTCCAGGAGGCTTCTGCTAAGGTTACAGCATTAATCACTGCCATGCAATTATCTTTTGCAGGATAATCCAAGATTGTACACAGAGTTCAATGGTGATGCACAAACCCTCCATTTACATAGTCAAAAAAAGTGTAGATAAGTACTCATCTATCGTGAGATACATTTCTGGTCCCAGACATAGGTATTTTTCAGTTGCCAGTGAAAACTACCTTACAGATGTCCTACTAGATTCCTGCATTCTTGGCCCAATCCAAAGGCCAGCGAGAAGTGCCAGGAAGCTGAGAAGTTCTTAGGGGTACAAATCTGTATCAGTTTAGGAAGTCTGCCCTTGGCCTAGACTATTGCTGAATACTTAGGTCTCACGAAAGGACAGCCTAGGGAAGTCCCTTTAGGTGCTCTTTAAAATAGCACTCCCTGAGCTCATGTCCCTTAATCCCTAGCCCCAAACACCACCCCAGCAATTCTAGGTACAAAACCCAGTCGAAGATGCATGGTGACCTGATAAACCTAGGAACTTTACAGATATTCAGGAATGACCAGGAGCAGAAGATACAGCTCTTCCTTTCTACCAACCACACCAAACTTCCTCACACATCCAAATACCCACACCTTTCCAAATCGGTGGGCTGTAAGCTGTAAAGTTCTGTCCTAAATCAATCCAAACTCTGGGCATGGCCTCGGCAGTCCTGGATGCTCTAAGAAAACCCATCATAATATTGAGCACGGCTATAGTCCCTGTACTAAGATATGTGCTAAAGGGCACACGCATTTCTCCAACCACAAGTGTCAGAGAGTTGGGCACATCATTTGGGGCCAATCACTGATCAAGGCAAATCCTACACAAAATTCCACAAAGGTGGAGTTTATTTTAGCTCCTTTCCACCTTTCCTTTAATCTCTCTTCAATTTTGTACTTTCTCTACCTTCCCTCACCAGAGCCAGCTGGGTTCAGCACTTCCTCAGAGGTTCTCCCTGAGGCAGGATTTCTCAAAAGTGCCTTTTCCAGGGGCCTGCCAGGTGGCATAGCAGTTACGTTCACGCGCTTCACTTCCATGGCCAGCAGGTTTGCCAGTTCAGATCTCGGGTGCAGACCCATGCACCGCTTATCAAGCTATGCTGTAGCAGGCATCCCACATGTAAAGTAGAGGAAGATGGGCACAGATGTTAGCTCAGGGCATCTCTTCCTCAGCAAAAAGAGGAAGATTGGTGGCGGATGTTAGCTCAGGGCTAATCTTCCTCAAAAGAAAAAAAGTGCCTTGGCCAAGTGATTTGTTGAAGCTCAGAAAATCACATGCTCTTCCTGGAGATTAACAGTGAACCTTGGCATATTCAAGACTGAGAAACGCTGTAATGGAGATTTTGTTTAATCCTACAGTTCTCAAATAAAGTTGATCATAGAACTGGTCACCCATCCACACACATAATCCCTCTTAGCATCCAGTGGAACTAGCATTTTGTAGAATGTTCTTTGGGGTATGCTTTTGGATGTAATGATTCACTTTTCCCAGAAGTGTGTTAAAGGAAGATTTTTAGCAATCAAATCATGACTTCCATACGAAGATAAAATAAACATGCATCATAGATTATATTTAACTCATCAATTAATGAGAGAGACAGTACAATGTTACAATAAATCCAAAGGGGGCTCCAAAGAGCAGACACACACATGAAAAATAAGGAACTCTGAGATGAATTTTCAAATAATGAAAAATGGGCTATGGGCAAAGCAACAAATAACTGCATTTCACTGGCCACTGTTTATTTGCAATTCTATGGACAAGAATCATTTGTGTTATTATCAGTTTGCTATAATTTTCAGAGTCGTAAAATAATCAGAACAATGAAAGACAGTGATAACCCACATGGATGAGCAAGGCAAGACACCCAGTCATCTTTCTTTGCCCATTTCAACATCTTTCATAGTTTTTCCTGACAAGTGTTTTCTTTTGAACTCAGAACTTCTAGAGACTGAAAAGAAGGAAACACAAATAGGCAGTGGGAAAGACTTAAATGCAGGGCTCTAATCATCTTCAGGTCGTGCAATCTGAGCAGCCAGCTTCCCTACTTTCTGAATGACTGACTTACATGAAGCAGCTGGGAGTCCCATCTTGCCTTCTTCAATGTACCACATAGCACCAATTCACTCAAATCTCTTATCTCTGGGCTACAGTTTTGCTTGTCTCCCCAAATGACTATTTCCTCAAGCCCTCTTGAGATCGCTGGGTATTTGAGATCAACATCTCAACCTGTTTCAAATTTGCATAGTGTACCAGATTGCCCTGAAGAGTTTCCGGTAATCTGGAGATTACTACTGTGTGTGGCCACACGGGCCTTTTAATAGAAGCATTAAATAGGGGGAAAAATGTATTTTAAGACTATAGACATCTGCTGAAGCAGAAGAAGGTCTGACATGATGCCGGATGAAGTTCTTGCTGTGCAACGCGTTTGAAAAGAAGGGGGAGATTTCCTAAAGCAACTGTCACTTCCTTTGCAGGTTCTGAGAGTCCCGGAGAGCCTGCATATGCTGTATTGCCTACTGCTTGGCTGAAGCAGAAACCCCATATGCATAGCTCCTGGTGTTTCAACTGCAATAAAATGCTCAAGTGGAATAACGATGGCTGCTATTTGTTGCCAATGAATATTAACCTCATTCTCACCAAATTAAACCCAAGCACTAAACTTTTTGCTAAGACTGAATGGGGCTTCTGCTTCATTATCAGTGAGTATGAGGGAGAAGTTCATAAATTTGGAAATCTTGTTCCTTCTTAGCATAAAGTCTCCTGTTAAAAGACTGGTTTTGTTATATTTTCAGAACTCCTGTGGTGGTAGCGCAGGTTCCCCATTAGACAATAACTTGAACATCTCTGTCTGCAATGACTCCCGTCCTTTCTGGGTACATCCTCTGGAATATAACCTCCTTAAGGACAACAACTAGACCTAGCTTATTCCCTTATTGTATCACCAGGGCCTAGCAGAGTATCTAAGATATAGTAGACACAAATATTCGTAGAATGATTTCTTGAATGGAAAATACGTACATACATACTATAAACAAGGATCAAACCTCAAACTTCAGGCTTAGGCTTGGGATGTTTAAGGATCCCTACTCCCCATGTAACAAAGAGCTACTTTACATTCCTCCAAAGTCTGCAGAGCCTCGGTAAGGAATGGAAAGGTACAAGAAAGGAACCAGAAATTTCACCAAAGGACGTAGGATAGAGAAGAGGCAAATAACTTATGAAGCAGAGCACTGACAACTTTACAACTGTTATATTATGCAATATTTTAAGGCTTTTTTTTTTTTTTGAGAAAGATTAGCCCTGAGCTAATATCTGCTGCCAATCCTCCTCTTTTTGCTGAGGAAGACTGGCCCTGAGCTAACATCTGTGCCCGTCTTCTTCTACTTTATATGTGGGACACCTGCCACAGCATGGCTTGTAAAGTGGTGCGTAGGTCCACACCTGGGATCCAAACCCGTGAACCCATGGCAGAGGAAACAGAATGTACAAACTTAACCACTGCACCACCAGGCCAGCCCCCTAGCCTTTTTACTTTATGACTTTCAACAAATCAGTATTATAACATTTTAAACATCAGAAAAATATATGAAGAAAATTCTAATCCTATTCCTCCCCCTACTCTATCCCACATTCTGAGGTGACCAACAGTTACAATCCAGTAAGTGTCTTTCCACACTTCCTCCTTGCTCAAATATTTATTTGTAAAATTTATTAGATGTTTATTAGCTTCTTTTTAACCTAAATAGAATCATATTCTCACATTACTCAGTACCTTGCCTTTTTCTCTTGATAGTATTTCATGATTATTCCTGGTCATACTGAACTCATTTTTCTGATTTATTTATGCATATACCCAGACAATAGAAAAACCTAATTTTTTTCAGGAATTTAGCAGTTAAGGTTTTCTTTTTGGCCAAAGTATATGGTCAGATTTTTAATATTCTACGTGTATGGAAAAAGGTTTATATTTCTTTTTAATACCTATAAAGTTCCATATATAGAAAGTTCTCTATTTATCATGTTAGATTATTTTGGTATTATTCAGTTTCTCCTCTTTTTTATTTGCTATATTTGATTCTGAGAGAAGTGTGGCAAAATCTCCCACACTAATTGTATTTCATCAAGTTTTTCTTGCATACCTAATAGGTCATGTTTTATATACTTAGCTGCTACATTATCAGGTTCTTACAGTTTACGACTGTCATCTTCAGGAGAAATGCGTTTATATCCTCACTTAATTTATCTTTTTACCCTGTTTACATGTTTAACACTAAATTTCAACTTATTTGACAATATTTTTGCTTTTATTTTTGTTTGTGCTTTTCTGGATTTCTTTGTTCATAATTTTTTTCGGCAACAAGGTTTGAGGTATAATTTACACACAATAAAATTCAGTGTGCAGGGGCCAGCACCGTGGCCGAGTGGTTAAGTTCCCGCACTCCACTTCAGCAGTCCAGGGTTTTACCGGTTCGAATCCTGGGCACGGACATGGCGCCACTCATCAGGCCACGCTAAGGTGGTGTCCCACGTGCCACAACTAGAAGGACCCACAACTAGAATATACAACTATGTACTGGGGGTATTCGGGGAGAAAAAAAGCAGGAAGAAAAAAAAGATTGTTAACGGTTGTTGACTCTTTAAAAAAAAAATTAAAAATAAAAAAATAAATTGGGAGCCGGCCCAGTGGCACAATGGTTAAGTTCTCATGTTCCACTTCTCAGCCTCCTGGGGTTCGCCGGTTCAGTTCCCAGGTGCAGACATGGCACCGCTTGGCAAGCCATGCTGTAGTAGGCATCCCACATAAAGTAGAGGAAGATGGGCATGGATGTTAGCTCAGGGCCAGGCTTTCTCAGCAAAAAAGAGGAAGACTGGCAGTAGTTAGCTCAGGGCTAATCTTCCTCAAAAATAAATAAATAAATAAATAAAAAACTTCAGTGTGCAATTTGATGACTTATAATAAATGTACACAGTTGTAATCATCACCAAAATCAAGATATAGAACGTTTCTTCCATCTAAAATATTCCCTCACGGTCCTCTAAAGTCAATCCCCTCCCCTGATTCTCAGGCTCTTGGCAACCACTGTTCTGCTATCTGTCACCTAAATGGAATCATACAAATGTCCATTGACAGACAGATAAACAAAATGTTGTATAAACATTTTGTGGAATATTATTCAGCCTTATAAAAGGAAATCTTGCCATATATGGCAACATGGATGAACCTAAAGGACATTATGCTAAGGGAAATATGCCAGTTACAGAAGGACAACTATTACACGATCCCACTGACGTGAGTTATCTAAAATAGGCAAACTCAGAAGTAGAGTAGAATGGTGGTTACCAGGGGCTGGAGGAAGGGGGAAATGGGGAGTGACTGATCAATTGGTACAAGGTTTCAGTTATGTAAGATGAATAAACTCTAGAGATCTGCTGTACAAAACCATGCCTATAGTTAACAAGAGCATCATGCAACTGTACCTCCCCTACTTCGGATGCCAGTTGCAAGCCCAGGTTGTTATCTGTGCCTCTCACCAACTGGCTGCAGATTGGAGGTTCCCACGATCCCCTCCTTGGCCTTCAGATACCAGTTGCAAGTCTAGGTTGTTTCCTGTACTTCTGACCAACTAACCATAAATCAGAGGTTCCCACGACCCCCTCCTTGGGTTAGATTAACTTGCTAGAGTGGCTCACAGAACTTAAGAAACATTTTACTTCCTAGATCACCAGTTTATTATAAAAGGATACAATTCCAGAACAGCCAGATGGAAGAGATGCATAGGGCAAGGTATGTGGGAAGGAGCAGGCCACTCTCCCTGCATCTCCACATGTTCACCAAACCAGAAGCGCTACAAACCCCATCCTGTCGGAGTTTTATGGAGGCTTCATTACATAGGCATGATTGATTAAATCATTGGCCATTGGCGACTGATTCAACCTCCAGTCCCTCTCCCCTCCCCAGAGGTCAGAGGATGAGAGTGAAAGTCTCCTATCACATGGTTAGATCCCCTGGCAACAAGTCCCCATCCTTAGGTGCTTTCAAAAAGTTCATCTCATTAGCATAACAAAAGATGCATTTGTTGCTCTCATTGCTTAGAAAATTCCAAGGGTTTTGGGAACTCTGCACCAAAAATGGGATGAAGACCAAATACATCTTTCTTATTATAAATCACAATATCACATTACCACAATGTAAAAAAATTTAATGGAATCATATAATACATTGTATTTTGTGTCTGGCTTCTTTCCCTTAGCATAATGCTTCTGATGTTTATCTATGTTGTTGCATGAATCGATATTCTTTTTATTGCTGAATAGTACATTCCATTGTATGAATATACAACTATGTGATCACTGACTAACTGATGGTCATTTTTTTCCTTCCAGTTTGGGGTAACAGCCCCAATAAAACTGTCATTAACATTTACTTACACATTTTCATGTCTCTTGGGTAAGTACTAAGAGTGGAATAGTCATTGTGAATACAGCTGCTAAGAACATTTTCATACCATTCTTTGTGTGCACGTTTTCAATTCCTTTGGGAGTAAAATTACTGGGCCATTTGGTAAAAATATATTTAACTTTACAAGAAACTACCAAATTTTTCTAAAGTGACTATACCATCTTGCACTCCACCTGCAGTCTTTGAGAGTTTCAGTTGTTCCACATCCTTTCCAACACTAAGTGTTATCACTCTTTTTAATTTTAGTTCTTCTACAAGTGAGCCCATCAGAGGATGGGTTTCCTGGAGGGTACATCTTACTTACTCAGATGATCTTTGAGAACAAGTCCATTTCCACAACTTCCCCTATGACAATCGCCCAAGGTGTAGTGCAGGAAGACCCGTAATCACCACACATATCAATGTTCTGCCTTGGGACCCCCAGTCCAATTATAGGAAGAAGGGGCATCAGTGCCACATCTATATTTGCCTACTGCATCCACAAAACTCCCCAATAGGCTGCTTTTCTCTCATTTAGTGCCTGCTCTTTTGGTTAATTCAGTTGAAGTTTCTGAATGGGCTGAGAGGACTTGGAAAAGCCATTCGTTAATTTCTCTTCATAATCCAAAGCCATTCTGCAATACAAATTTAAAAGAAAACAAAAGGTAACACCAACCACAGAGCACTCAGAAGACATTGCTTCTTTTCCTTTAGGAACTTATACAGCTGTCCTGAAATGAAGATCCTCATATTAGGGTCTTTTTACATATCTGAAAGCATTTTTAATAGGTTTCCCAGCTAGATAATCATGCTATGCGTCACTCTTCATCCAATCCCTCTGCATGGTTTGCCTGCATTTTGTAACTGTGAGCAGAAAACAAAGAGTAGTGGCATTTCCTCCCCCATCCCAACCCCAAACTCCACTTGGGTTTTACTACAAGTGCCCATCCTGGCCCTCAGTCCTAGACACAAACTTCGTTAGAGATGCTACCTGTGTCCCCAGGAACTTCCCAACTTGTGGGAAATGTGGTTCCTCATCATGGAAACTCAGCTGAGGAGGAATAAGTGGGTTAGAAATCTTGGAAGGAACCCATGTCCAACTCCAGGCCCCTGTCTACTTTCTTATCTCATAGTTACTTGGGACCATCGATGTGACTGTCTCCTACCGTCTTGTCTTTGAGGTAAAATAGGCCTAAGGGGCTCACAGAGCCGGATATTATCTCCAAGATTTCTGTGCCAACTATCAGCATTTGCTTCTCTCCTTGAAGTAAGCTGGCATGTCTGGAAAGCACTTTGATGACTCAGAGATCACACTGTGTGCCAGAGGCAGAAGTGGGATTGGAGTTACATCCCACCACAAACCCAAATTTGGTTGAATCCCATTTATAGATCAAAGAGTGCTCCACCTCAAGGACACCGTAAAAAATTCAAGTGACACCTGTATGTTGACATAATGAAGTAGAAGCACCCAACTCTTTTCCCCAAAATCAATTTTTTAAATCAGTTTTAAAATTTTAGAACTTACATGTGTAAAGAATATTTTATATCTGGTGTTTCTACCACTCACCTCTATAGGGGAGGAAGAATATTCCTCTACCCTCTAGGTTCATCTAGCTGGTCTAAGAATTACATTACATGAGACAGTAACAGGAGAAAAACAAATTTAATAACACGTATACATGAAAGATACTCAGGAAAACTGAGCAACTCATCAAAATGGCTGAAGGCACCACCCTAAATACCATCTTCAGCTAAAGACAAAGGAGGATGTTCAGTTATGGGTTTGGAACTTCAAAGGGGAGGAAGGCAATTCACATGGAGATGGAAACGCAAATATTTGGTAGAAAAATGTTTGCTGGGCCATCTATAAACGATGGGACCCAGAGAGAACTTTGATAAAATGGGTCTTGCCTTCCTTCCTACCACACCCAGAATTATCTATGGTGATAGAAGGGCTGTCCCAGGAAGAAACTATCTTAAATTCTTTTAGGCACTTAGGGGGAAGGTCAAAGTTTCAGTCTTTTGTTCTTAAAAATAATCAAGCCAAAGAGACATTTTTGGGTGGCAAATTCTGATCCCCCACAGGTCAAAAAATAAAACACTGTCAACCCATATGAAATCCCCTGTATGTTCTTTCTGGATCCATCACTCTCTCCCTCCGTACTCTTATCTTTAGAGGTAACCACTCTCTGAATTTGAAGTTGATCATGTAGTAAAAATATAAATGTATGGCAACATGTAAGGATCTCCAGGCAATGTAAGATGTTGGTTAGAATGCTTTTAAATTTTATATTCGTGATGCAATGCTGTATGTATTCTGCAATTTCATTTCTGTGTTCAACTTTATATTTGTGACTTTAGTGAGCTTCTATACAGTATTCTGTCTTATGATTACACCATAATTTTTACCCATTCTCCCACTGATAGAAAATTAGGTTGTTTCAGGTTTTGGTTTCGTCACCACACAAAGGGCACCATCTGTTCGCCATGAGGCAAAAGCCAATTGTCAAGAGGCAAGATGGTGGCAGAGAAATGGCATTTTATTACAGCATGCTAACAAGGAGGAAGATGTCTGGCTAATGTCCAAAAGAACCACCTTAAGGAGGTACAGAATCTTGAAGCAGTTATGTAGGCCAGTGGGTTATAGGGGAGAGGGATATAAATGTTGATCCTCTGGTGTTACAGACTGGGAGTTGGCACACCAGATCTTTCGGTTTTCATTGATGATTGCTATAGCACAGACCCTCTGTTCAGAAGTCATCACATTCCTAAGGAACTCAGAACAAAGTTATATTCTTATCACAGCTGGGAGTTACATGCACAAGCAGGGGTCATAAAATCTACAGAGCAGGTAGATCTCCTGGAGGGTGCAGATCCAGCCGGGTTAGTCAGAAGTCCCTCAAAGTTACAATATAGTTTCTTTTCTACAATATGGCTTCCCTTATGTCAACCTTGTGTTGAGCTAGTATCAGTTTTTTTAAATTACAGACATAGCTGCTATATTTACTATTCTACACATCTCCTGGTGCACCTGCGGAAGACTTTCTCTAGGGTATACAGGTAGAAATGGGTTTCTGGATCAGAGGATAGGCACAGCTTTAACTTTTGTCCAGATTGCCAGATTGTACCCCATAAGAATCATGCCAGTTTATATTTGCACCAGAGTTGTGGAAGAGCCCCTATTGTTCTCCATTCTGACATTTGCCATTCTGGTGGCTGTGAAATGGTATATATGCACAGTTTTAATTTTGTATTTTCCTGAGTGGAGGTATCAAAGCAAAAATTCCATGGAGAAATTTCAACAGATGAAGAGACTTCTTTCAAGGCTATTGCAATGGTAGAGACAGAACAAAACGCAGTCCTGAAGTGAAATCTGCTGAAACAAATGGCAGAAGGATTTTTAAATGCTGAGGTGAGATAGTGGAAGAGTACTAAAGGACACGAGAATGGGGGTCAATCGATGGGATACGTCCAGCACGTTCACTTATTCCTGAGTTTCCAAATTTTTCTCTCTGTGACTAGGCCACTGGAGCTTCCCCTACCAAAAGAACTGGGAGATGGCACATACTATGTCTCCCGATGATTACATTTCAAAGGGATGGCTCCTAGGTCCTTGAGAAAGACATTTTAAGTTTATGAAACTGGTAACAGACTTTTAAAAAGATTTATATCTCAAACCTGCAGAGGAAGAATTTACAATTAAAAGTTTTCTTAAGTAAATACTCTAAGAAAAGGGAGGTCAAAGGCCTAGAGTAAGAAAAATACTGCCTATAGATTAGTCAATCTGAGGGAAATGTTAAACCCATCTTGGTCAGAGGTTATCAGCCATTCAAGTTTTCTAATTGAGGATTGCCTGTTAATATCTTTTGCCCAATTTTCTACTGAGTTGTTGGTCTTAATGATTTGTAAGAGGTCTTTATATACTCTGGATACTAGTCTCTTATGTTATATGCATTACATATCTCTTAGTTTGTGGCTTATCTTTTGATTTCCTTTATAGTATCTTTTGATAAAAAGTTTTTAATTTTAATGTAGCTAAGATTACCCAGTGTTTTCCCCTCTGAATTATATTGTGTGTTAAGAAATCTTTCCTTTCTTATGGTCATAAAGATAGTCTATTTTATTCTAAATTCTGCTTTCCAAATTTAGATCATCTATTGATTTGTGTGTCTGATATACATGCCTTTGGAACACCACATGTTACATACCAAATTGCCATATGCATGTAGGTCTATTCATTGGCTTATTCAATCCCATTAATCTATTTTCCTGTACCAACACCACACGGCCTTATCAGTTGTAGGAGACAAATCTTGTCATCTAGTAAGAGACATCTCCCAACTTTTTCCTCAAAAATGTTCTTGCCTTCAACTATTTTTCAGGCTAATACTTTCTGTGTTTAAAATATCCCAAGGAAAGAATACATTGAAGTTTATTCCACCACTTAGGGAAACATGATTCTATCAGAAATCATTTTGGTAGAGAACAGTACACCGTGTGTACAAGTGGGAATGGAGATAGGAGTTCACTGAAAGGAAAACAATCCTGAGAGTGCCCAGGGTCCATCTCCCCTGCATCATTACTGTGGTAAGTCTGGCCCTGGAGAACACAGCTCATCCCCATCTTTCTATTCTCTAGGAATAGTTAATTCTTTCTTCTCTATATCCCTATGCATATCTCTGGAAAGATTCTCTCAAAAATACAAACTTTGTTTAATACATACAAATGCACCTGAGATGAAACTCAGCAACTAAGAAAAGACTGAGGCTGGTGGATGGTATTCTAGTCATGATTGCTTCTTTGGAAATACGCTTTTTGGGGGCTCTTAATTCATACGTTTTCTGGACACTAACCCTTTCAAGCAGCTATTTCATTACCTATAATATAGTGACTACTTCTTTATCTTTCAGCCTTAGTAATCTACTGCTACCAATTGGCAAGATCAAATAAAAAGATGCACCAAAATTTTTGTTGTTGTTTTTTGTCTTGTTTTGAAGAAGATTAGCCCTGAGCTAACATCTGCTGTCAATCCTCCTCTTTTTGCTGAGGAAGACTGGCTCTGAGCTAACATCCGTGCCCATCTTCCTCTATTTTATACGTGGGTCGCCTGCCACAGCACGGCTTGATGAGTGGTGCCATGTCCGCACCTGGGATCCAAACCAGTGAACCCCAGGCTGCCGAAGCAGAACGTGCGAACTTAACTGCTGCGCCACCAGGCAGGCCCCCCCAAAATACTTTAATAATTCTCTCACTCTTTATACCATCAGCTTCTGAAAGTTTCATCTGCTGGCATGCAGAAGTCTAGGAGCTAGAAACTAATGAGTAAATGATAGCCATTCAAAACCTGTTTCACTTTTTTTTAAGGCAAATTCAGCTGCTATTCAGCAATAAGCTTTCTTTGAATGACCATGTAATCTCAGTAAAAATATCAGACCACTGAGCTTGTTCTGACAGCCCTTTGGCTTTTATACGTTAATATCCCTCCCCCTGCCTTGGGTTCTACTTCCCTAAACACATTAGCACTTTTTTTAAAACAAAGAAAATCATATAAACTGTGGATTACACTTTTAAAGTGGCATGTACAAATATTAGCTCAGATGAGGTATTCCAAATACCACTTTCATCACAGTGCAATTGCAAAGCCATAACTAACCTCATTTTCTATTCTGCTTATTTTTTTCCTCCCTCTCTAGGGAACAAACAAGCCAACATAAAGCTCCCTTCAAGGCAGAGATGATAAAATCGAATTTTGCTAGCTGAGAATGCAAATTTCCACTACAGAATTGTAAATGGATAGGATTCCTTCACCTCTCAGAGCCTGGTCCTTTAGCACCCAGAATTCCTATGAGCCACTCTTGAGCCAGTCTTTGGAATTTTCATTATGAAACTCAAAACCTCAGATTATATCACCTCTAACGTTCTACTGCTTGTGTGCCTAGTAAACAGTTACCAGGAGCACTTTCTTCCTTAACAAAAATAGGATGCCCTATTTGTGACCCTGAATTCCACCTCCAGAGATTTATGCTAAGGAAATAAGAGCAGAGGGATTAAGAGCAGGGACTCAAGCCACGCTGCTTGAGTTCAAATCCTAACGTTGCCATTTACAAGCTGTTTGACTTTGTGTAAATCATTTAACCTCTCTGTAGGTCAGTTCCTCATCTGTAAAATGGGAATAATAACGGTAACAACCTAGGGTTATTGTAGGAATTAACAAGTCAGTTTATGTAGACTACATAGACAGATACTGGCATATAGTAACCTGTATTTAAGAAGTTGGTGTTATTAAATAATTAAGGATAAGTATGCTCTCCACAGCACTGTTTCTAATAGCAAAAGTTTTAAAAATAACGTAGACGTCTATTGGTTATCATTTAGTTAAATAGTGGACTACTAAGAAGCCAATAAAAATGATGGTGTAGAACCCTATCGCTTTAAAGAAGGCTGGCAGCATGG
Organism: Equus quagga; assembly: GCF_021613505.1. Classification (NCBI taxonomy): domain Eukaryota; kingdom Metazoa; phylum Chordata; class Mammalia; order Perissodactyla; family Equidae; genus Equus; species Equus quagga. Next base: position 49,965,345 of record NC_060268.1, read on the forward strand.
TGTTCATACCTAAGCTAAAAAGGAAGACACGCGCTTTAAAAGAAAGTGTATTGACTAACTGGGAAAGACTAGAGTTTCAGCATGCGTGATGGCATTCCAGACTGTAATTTTCCTTATTTTGGCATTGGAATAGGAGTGGTAGAAAGTCAGACATTTAAAGACTCAAAGTTATCTCCCAGGCACATCTTCTAACAAAATTACTTGATGTATTCCACAAACGCAGTAAGAATTTGAGAATAAAGGAAAACATTGGATCTAAAAAGCTGCAGACATAACCGAAGAGTGGGAAAAAGTTGGAAACACAAATCCTAGGAAAAGAACTGCAGGCCTAGAGATTTAGACCCAGTTGACCTAAACCAGAACAAGCAGTGAAAGCACTCCTAGAAGGAGGTCTTTAAGAAAGTAGCTTTAACAAATATCTCATTTAAGATTCAGTGATGAGCTTTCAACAGGTACAAAAATTGAAATTAAAAACCCAAGGGAAAAAAAACCTGAACAAAAAAATTATTGTCAAAATATGAAGCAAATTGAAATGTAACAGGCTTTCGAACCAAATGAAGGCATGTAACACAAGATAATTGCTTGACCTCACTGCTTAGCACATTCTTCCATAAGCACCAGAACTGTAGCCACATAGGAGACTACATTCACAGAAGGATCACATCAGACTTCACAGTTCTAGAGTAAATATGCAATGTTATATTTATTGGTTTTCAGGTTTTACAATAGACATATGGACAAAACGTTTCATTATAGTTGCAGAATATACTGCACAAAATTTATCAATTTTGTCTGTTCTTAGCCAAATGGTATGTTTGTGTGAATTACAAAATGGTAGCCCCTCCACAGGACACTTTACTGCAATAACTATACAAAGATGTGATGACTATGAAAGAATGGCACCCCCTGGATTTTTCTGCAAAACCATCAACTGTGGTCTGGATAAATTAACACAAATTATAGAGAAAAACAAAAAGGAAGGAGTGCTAGTGATGCATATTTATATATATTATTACCTAACATAGAGTCAAGATACACATTTAAGGTTATTGGATCAATAAAATATATTCCTATTATTTAAAATTATAACATTCAACAGATGAAAGCCAATACATTTTTTATTAAAATTTGTAATTAGAAGAGAGATGTTAGTATATGCTAAGATCTAAAATTCCATAAACTGTAAGGGATTAAAAACATGTTAGTTTACCTCATTTATTTTTAAGTGCCCCCAAATCCCCAGTCACTTCATTTATTGTCCCCTAAGGGTCCCAGATGGTCAGCCAGCTTTCCTATTCTTTCCAACACTATCATTCTCAAAGGTTAAAATGTCTCTACCGTAAAACTGGCTACAGAGTAATGTCTGCAGTCCTCCCACTGAACTTCCTGTTCCTTAAAAAAAAAATGCTCAGTCATTTATTTTTACTACTAATATCTGGGGAACTAAATATCCACTCAGCAAAGTTGTAATGTAAATTACCACTTACTCCTTCTATAGATGGTATCCATATATCCCTAAACCCTCTCTAAATGTTCTCATGGCTTTTTCTTGGGGTAAAGCATTCCTCCCCATATTTGTACTCTAATGAAGATTCCTTCTCTCCAGCATGCAAAACTAAAGTTGTGGTTAGGATAGAATTATAGAGAAATTAACAGGTTGCTCAATCAAGGTGACTAGGGTATTGAGCTCTACCATCCATAAGCTCTTCTAGGATCTAGGACTCCTACCTCTTCCTGCAGAGAGGATACCCCTGCAGAAACGTTTGTGAGACCCTGCCTGGCAGGGCACAAGGTCATCTTCCAAGAAGGATCTGGTTGACTCTATTAAGCAATACTTTTTTAGTCTCACTACTAAGCATAAAGCTCTTCTAGAAAATAGCAATAAATTAGATCAACTTCTTAGCTTTGTAAAAAGTATTTTCCCCCTGAATCTTTAGGAAAACTTTCTCCTTTTGATTTTCTACATTATTGGTGCCAAGACCCAGGTAGATGGGGAAGGAAAACTATGACTCATGAGGCAATGTTTGCTTAACTTGGTGGTTCCTACTCTTTTTTTCTTTCTAATCAAATAACATCATCCTTACGTGGAAGTAGCCATCAGCTGCCTGGAGGATCTCTGACTTTAAAAATCATCCTTTTTTCTCAACTCTCTAACACTTCCAACAAGACACTGTAGCTTGGGAAATCATCTCAGGGAGGTCCTCCCCCTCTGATGGTAAAGAGTAACAAGGTTCTATGCTTGGTTCTGTCATGATCACACTTCCAAGTAGTTTGGAGGAAGGTTTAGATGACATGATGTTTAATTTGCAGGTGACACAGCTAGAAGCAGAATCCACATTCTAAAACATCTCCCTTGTTATGCTGGAAACATGGACCAAACGAACAAAAAGAAATTTATCAGTAGTATGTGTAGCTTTCTTTATTTGGACTAAAAATTTTGTGTACAGTCATTCATGTCAAATAAGAGCTGAAAGAGTTTTGACTGGTTCTTTCATATAAGCCAACAAATAGTATAATTCAGCTGCTAAAATAATTGATGTGATCTGGGTTGTGTTAATAAAATTGTGATGTTCAAATGAAGAAAGAAAGGAAATGTTTCCAATGTACTCTGGTAGGACCACACATTGTGTTCTCTCCTGGGTGCCACAGTTTTAGAGGAACATCAACAGCAACATACAAAGAACACATGAAGTATAGTCAGGAAATCTAGAACAGATGTTTCAAGGTCATTTCAAGGAAATGAGAGTATTTTCCTCGAGAAAACTAATCTGAAGTGCGGTCAAGTGAAAGACGAATTGGACTATCTCTGTGCCATTGCAAAGGGCAGAACCATAGCCAGTGGAAAGAAGTTACATGGAAGCTGATTTCTGTTCAAAGTAAGCAAGCACATGCTCTCAGTTTGGGTTCTTATATAAAGGAATGGACTGCTTTACAAAGCTCAAAGTTCTCCGGCAAAGTATTTAAGCAGAGTCTGGAAGGATCACTGTCAAGAATGTTGTAAAGGATTTCCTGAATGGCAAACAGGTTTGAACTCTATTTTTAAAATCCCTTTCCACGCAACAGTTGTGCAACATAAGAGGAAGAGAAAAATCTGAGTTTTAGTCCCAGCTCTACCGCTATTGTGACAGAATGTTAGTTAGGAGGGAAGTTTTCATCTAGTAGAATGCTTTCATTTTGCAAATGTGGAAACCAGGTCCTAGGATGTAGGTTACTTGCCCAAGATCTCACCATTATAAAGCAGTAGCTGTAGGTCCCAGCATCAAGTCTCTCTGGAATAATATGCAGCTCTTTATATTGATGCCTAAAAATTAGAAAAACAGAAAGCCACAGATGATCTAATTTTAAGTAAAAAAAGCAAAATGCTTTCTATGTGAAAAATACACTTAGAAAAACACAGAATAGAAAGCAATATAATAGGTGTAATGTTGAGAGATGAAATGGTTAATATTTTCTTCTCGAAGTTTCAAAATTTTTGTGTTGTGGTATATGACTTTTATAATGAGGAAAATACTTAGAGAGTTCTTGATTCCTCAAACTGTCCTAACCTTCTAGTAGGTTCAACCTGCTTGGTGACAGCAGACAACAGAGTGATAGGCTTCATATGTGTGTGTTGAGAATACTTAGGATTACCCTCTTAGCAAATTACAACTATACAACACAATATCGTTACCTATAGTCACCAGGCTGTACATTCAACCTCCAGCATTTATTCATCCTGCAGAACTGAAGCCTCGTAGCCCTTGACCATCATCTCCCCATTTCTCCCTCCCCAAACCCCTGACAACCACTGTTCTACTCTCTACTTCTATGAGTTTGAGTATTTTCTATTCTACATGTAAGTGAGATCAGGCAGTATTTGTTGTCTGGCTTATTTCACTTAGCATGATGTATTTCAAGTCCATTCATGTTGCTGCAAATGGCAGGATCTGGACATGTTAATCAGGGTGAATTAGGTTAACTAGAATGATTTCATAATGTATATATACATCAAATCATCAAGTTGGAAACCTTGACTATATACAGTTAAAAAATCCACTTAGTCTTCTTGCACAACTGCTCTTGAAATCTAAAGTGAAAGATATAAAATGAAAAAAAAAATTAAAAAGCTGGTTTACTAAGACAATCTACACAAGACACGAAGTCTTTCCATTCCCCAGCCCTTCCCTCCATGCAGTGGGGTCAACGGTGAAACAGGTGAGGTAACGTGAATTCTTCAACATTTGCTTTGTTTACACTGCCTGTAGTCACCACAGTTGGAGAGTTACCAAGTCTGCAGAACTTAAATGTTTGTGTTTCCTGGCTCAGAGCACTTATTTTCAGCTCTGTGATCTCATTCTTTGTCCATTGCATATAACTTCTCCAAAATGGAACTAGCTAGTGTTCTTCCATAATTAATGTTTATTTCACATGTATGTGGCTTGTCACATCATAAAATCACCAAAAGGAGGAAGGGTCATCATAACTGAGGCCATTGGAAGTGTGGCCCACTCAGTTCAGCCTGGGGAAGCCTCTGCTCCACTTGATTGACTTCCAACTGTTCTCTTAGTTCACGTCTATAATCTCCTCCTTATCTCACCTTAGTCTCACAATATTTTGCTGGAAGAGACAGGTTCCTGAACCCATTGGTTCAGCATGTTTTCTTTCTTTCCTTAAATTCTTTGGCTCCTGGGAACGCAGATCATATGTTATCAATCCATGCAAAGCCCCTCTCTCCATCCCCCACCCGCAACCAAAACAAAATTGTTCTATTGTGCTTAGGCTTGCTGGCAAGTTGCTTTCCTGAGTGGTCTCTCCAGGCATCGCCACCACCTGCCATGCACAAGGGCTCCTGCATATCCACATCACCACTGACACTTGGCTCACCCCCTCTAACGTCTGCCTATGTGACAGATAAAAAGTGGCACATCATTGTTGTTTTGACTCGCATATCCTACAAATGACTGAGTCTTTCTTCAGTTTGATCACTTTCTAAACCTAAATCCCCATCTTTTCTAACCTACAGTACAATAAGATTTTCCTTCTGATCAGCACTACCCAGCACTCATACACCAAGCTTTTTACCTCCATGCTCAGTGTTCTATTACCCAGGTGTTTTTTGGTAGAATCACGGAGGGAAGAACTGAACTGACATATGATTCTCTTCCTCCCTACATGACTCCCTCTCCTTATATAGGTAACCCTATGCTGGTTATGTCAGTATGTGTTCTCACAGGCCTGTGCTCTCCACCTGAAACGCATCTTTCAGACAGAGGCTTTAATCAGCATTGTTTTGACACCTTGAAACATAGATCAAGGACTATAAAGATTCTGACTTCATTAGAAATAGGCAACCTTAATATCATTATCTCAGAAGACAATTCCGGTCTTGACAACTTAATTATTATGCCAGAGAGATGTTCCTTTAGGTCTCCAAAGGCAAAATTCAGTTCCTTTTGAAACCATTTATTTCTGAAAAGACCATTTCAATAGAATCAGTGCCTAATCCTTTGTTCTGTCTTGTCCTTTGTGCATTCTCTTTCTCAATTATCATTCACCTTGCTTACTTCTTGACACTTCAGAAGTCCCCTGATATCGTGCATGCCTTTCTCATCGGACCCTCCTTAAATGCTTTTGTGAAGCCAAGCTCTCTACAGGTAAGTTTGAACTAGTCCATGTGAAAATCTATGATGTGCCTCTACTAACTTGCTACATGATAGGATATTTTTCTCTAAAAATCAAGTAAAGGAACAGAAGTACCTTCACATTCTGACAGCTCCATGTGGTATCACAAAGACATATTGGACTCACAGAATGTCACAACTGTAAACAATAGAGCACAACTCCTTCATTAGAAGAGAAAGATGAGGCCAGCCGGGTGGTGTAGTGGTTAAGTTTGCATGCTCCACTTCAGTGGCCCCAGAGTTCGCCAGTTTGGATCCTGTGCACACACCTACTCAACACTCATCAAGCCACGCTGTGGTGGCATCCCACATAGAAGAACTAGAAGGACTTCCAACTAGGATATACAACTATGTACTGGGGCTTTGGGGAGAAAAAAAAAAAGAAGAGGAAGATTGGCAACATATGTTAGCTCAGGGCCAGGTTTCCTCACCAAAAAAAAGATTGGGGCTGGCCCAGTGGCATAGCAGTTAGGTTCACATGCTCCGCTTGGCTCTCAGGGTTCACTGGATCAGATCCTAGGTATGGACCTACATACCACTCATCAAGCCATGCTGTGGCAGGCGTTCCACATATAAAGGGAAGGAAGTTGGGCACAGATGCTAGCTCAGGGCCAATCCCCCCTCAGCAAAAAGAGGAGGATTGGCAGCGGATGTTAGCTCAAGGCTAATCTTCCTCAAAAAAAAAAGTTGTATCTTTACCTTTTAAAAAAAAAAAGAAGAGAAATATATTGAGGCCTGTGGATGTTACATGGCTTATTCAATTTTCAGAACACATAGCATTCAACTAGAACCCTGGCATCCGAACTACTATCCTGCCTGCTATTCTGTATTAGTGAGTAGGAAGAAAGACTCCTGTAAGAAGTTGCTGCTTATGAAGGCGTGCTCCTCTCCAGGCCAGTTGTCCCCAGGCAGCTTGAAGCTTGACAAGAGTGGCTGCCAAACCATTACGCCAACTTCTGCTGGATCCCCAGAGAGCCACGCAGTTCTAGGGTCTTCAGGATGGTATCAGGCTGACCTGAAGGCCCTTCAACAGCAGAAGGAGGCTGCTGCAGTGCCGAGCTAACTTCCAAATGGGAAAATCTCTAAGCAGAAACCATTTATGAGGTGTCCCCAAACAAAGCTTACGATCGTTAAGTCTGATATGTGAGCCCTGGTTTGCTATATTTGTGAAACAGCCATCCTGAAATAGGGCTTTATGAGGAAAAAAAATGAAGACAAAAGCTTTAATTTTTGAAGGAAGACTGCCACGGATAGCTAAGGATTAAAACCAAAGCTGGCAAACCTTACAAGAGCAACACTGAGCTCAAGGCCACAGGAAATCCTCCTGTAGGAGGATCCTAAGGCTGTACAGACAGTGCCAAAGCTTTGTCCTTATGGAAAACTTTGCCTTTGTAACCTCCAAAAGTAATGCTTAAAAAGTGTCTCCAAACCAAATCCTGTTGTTTCAAAGGATTTAGTAAGGATTGAGTTGAAAAATGAGGAAATTACCCTAAACGTCATATGAAACACAAATTGGATGAAGATTAATCATTATTCATCCCAGGATAAACCCCTGGCTATTGACCCCTTAGAGAATTTGCCACCCTGAAAAGCCACCCAAACAACAAAGACATAAACAACAGTGCTTCAACAACAACCAGCAGAGCAGGTACCATCTTACTTGATGAAAGGGAGGATTCAAAGAGTGACCACTTACATCAGGATGATGAAATGAAACATCTGTATATTTCTCATGAGCTAGGAAACAAGCACGATGCTTCCAAGTAAAAGAAAACCTGAAATATATTTCTGAGTCTAATGCTAAGACTAAAATCTGAATTTCCACAAGGGTTTATGTTGATGTCACCAGGAAGGAAAATAGTATGATGAATCCTCTGTTGCCTTTTAACACGATCAAAAGCCAAATGACTAGGAGAGTTTAGATTCTACAAAGAAACTCCTGGAGTCATTTGTTACTGTTGCTCTGGATCCATCACTGGTGAACTTTTTTTTTTTTTTTTAAAGATTTTTATTTTTTCCTTTTTCTCCCCAAAGCCCCCCAGTACATAGTTGTATATTCTTCGTTGTGGGTCCTTCTAGTTGTGGCATGTGGGATGCTGCCTCAGCGTGGCTTGATGAGCAGTGCCATGTCCGCGCCCAGGATTCGAACGAACGAAACACTGGGCCGCCTGCAGCGGAGCGCGCGAACTTAACCACTCGGCCACGGGGCCAGCCCCACTGGTGAACTTTTTTAAAGCAAAAAACAAACAAAAAAATAATGAAGTTTCAGAGCTTCCTAGCTCTGGAGTTGTCATGGCAACATAAAGAGGAATGTCTGAACAAAGTACGGTCATGAGCCCTGTAACCATGTTTCAGTCAACAACGAACCAAATATACAATGGTGGCCCCATAAGATTAGTACCATATGGACTAGGTGTGTGATAGCCTATACCATCTAAGTTCGTGTAAGTCTACTCTATGATGTTCACACAATGACAAGATCACTTAAGAATTTTTCTCAGAACGTATCCTCATCAGTAAGCAATGCATGACTGTAAAACTGGATGAATGCTTGACATTTGCCTGCCCTCATCTCACAGGTGAGATGGCTATCAGGATAATACCTCCTGATGCTGGATAACAGATTATAAGAGCTACAAGTGGTTCTAGAAACTTAAGTTATCAAAGGGTCAACCAATATCAGCAATGGAGAAGAGATTAAAGTGCCCTCACAAGAGGTATTTCTTGCTGCTTTCTCAGGGCTTCCAGTGAAGAAGATGATAGAGTTCATCTTTGAAGCCTGGCACTTTCCTATTAGTTTTCCTCAGACTGCCACTCGCTTGAGGAAAGGAAACAAGTTTATTTCCTTTTGAAGTTCTATTAATAAGGCACATGGTGATTCTAAGAAAGTAGAAGTTTATCTAAAGGAAATTAACTATTTGGAACAGCTCAGACAGTAATAATGGACTTGAAGGAAAGCACATTTTTCTCACGCCAGCTCTTGGAGTTGCCAGAGTTCACGCATCACCAAAACTATCAGGCTGCACTCACCTGCCTGAGAGCCACAAAGGAAGTTGAAGAACTCCAGTTAAAGAGCCTTGTCCAGCCGCTGTGCCAAAATCCAGACAGACCAGAGAACTACTGAAGTTTCAAACTCTGTTGTAATTCAAAGACATGGAAATAAATATTTGGAGAGGGTGCATAATGTAGCGAGACGATGAACTACAAGAAAGGCACTTTGATGGGCTCCTGAGTGAAAATGCACATCTCACAACGTGAAAGCTCACCAGTTGAAAGATTTTGCAGAAGATATAAATTTGCGTCTTTTGTTCTCATCTGCTGCCAGAAATGACGACCTTTTTCTGAGGCCTTTATTTTGTTTTTCAAACTAATCATCACTCAACTTTTACCAATCTGGTGGCTATTTCGTTTGGTTCCACTTCTCCTATCTGGTGTTTTCCCCCCACTCTCCTGTTTTATTGAGATATAATTGGCATATAACATTACATTGTATTAGTTGATTTGAACATATGTTGATTTGAACAATGATTTGAAATGTATATATATCATGAAATGACCACCACAATAAGTTTAATCAACATCCGTTACCTCACAGTTACAGTATTCTTTCCTTGTGATGAGAGCTTTTTAGATTATTCTTAGCAACTTTCAAATATACAATACAGTGCTGTTAACTACAATCACTATACTGTATATCACATCCCCAGGAGTTATTTTATTTAACTAGAAGTGTGTACCTTTTGACCCTCTTCACCCATTTCACCCAACCCCCCCCCCACTTCCTACCCCCCTCCAACTCTGTCAGTCACCAATCTGTTCTCTATGTCTATGAGTTTAGGTTTCTTTTTTATTTTTACATTCCACATATAAGTGAGATCATATGGTATTTGTCTTTCTCTGTCTGATTTATTTCACTTAGCATAATGCTCTCTCAAGCTTCACTGATGTTGTGAAAAATGGCAGCATTTCCTTCTTTCTCATGGCTGAATAATATTCCATTGTGTATATATACCACATCTTTATCAATCCATCCATTGATGGATACTTAGATTGTTTCCATATCTCCGCTATTGTGAGCAACGCTTCAGTGAACATGGGGGTCCAGGTATCTCTAAGAGATCCTGCTTCATTTCCTTCAGATAAACACCCAGAAGTGGAATTCCTGGATCATATGGTAGTTCTATTCTCAATTTTTTGAGAAACCTCCATACTCCTTTCCGTGGTGACTGCACCATTTTGCATTCTCACCAACAGTGCACAAAAGTTCCCCTTTCTCTACATCCTTGTCAAAACTTCTCACCTCCTTGATGATAGCCATCCTTACTGGTGTGAGGTGATATATTTCATTGTGGTTTTGGTTTACATTTTCCTGATTAGTGATGTTGAGCACATTTTCACATAGCTGTTAGCTATCCATGTTTTCCTTGGAAAAATGTCTACTCAGATGCTCTGCCCATTTTTAAATTGGATTGTTTTTGCTATTAAGTTGTACGAGTTCTTCATATATTTTGGGTATTAGCCCCTTATCAGATCTATGATTTATAAATATTTTCTGCCATTTGATAGGTTGCCATCTCATTTTGTTGAAGGTTTCCCTTGTACAGAGCTTGTTAGTTTGATGTAGCCCCTCTTATTGATTTCCACTTTTGTTGCCTTTGCTTGTGGTGTCAAATCTGAAAACTCATCGCTAAAACCAATGTCAAGGAGCTTACCCCTTGTGCTTTCTTCCAGGAACGTTATGGTTCCAGGTCTTATGTTCAACCAAATCTTTGATCCGTTTTGAGTTAATTTTTTTGCGTGGTGTAAGACATAGATCCAGTTTTATTCTTTTGCATATGGCTGTTCCGTTGTCCCAAAACCATCTATTGAAGAAACTATCCTTTCCCCATTGAGCGTTCTTGGCTCCTTTGTCATAAATTGACTGCATGTGCATTGAAGTATTTCTGAGCTCATGATACTGTGCTATTGATCTGTGTGTCTGTTTTTATGCCAATAGCTTACTGTTTTGATTACTATAGCTTTGTAATATAGCTTGAAACCAGGAAGGGTGATGCCATCAGCTTTGTCCTTCTTCCTCAAGATTGCCTTGGCTATTCTGGGTCTTTTATAGTTTCATACAAATTTTAGGATTTTTTTTTCCTATTTCTGTGAGAAATGCCTTGGAATTTTTATAGGAATTGCATTGGATCTTTAGATCACTTTAGGGCATATGGATAATTTTAACAATATTCTTTCTTCCAACCCATGAACATGGACTATCTTTCCATTTATTTGTATCTTCAATTTCTTTCATCACTACCTTACAATTTTCAGTGTACAGTTCTCCTATATGGTATTTTCATCATGGATTTTGTCAGATGTAAACAGGGCAGAACTAACAGTGGTGTGGATTGGCTTAAGACGAGGCACTCCATGCCACTCATTTTAGAAGTGAAGAGACAGGAGAATAGACAGACAAGCTGATTATGCAGGTGTCATATTCATTGACAGGAAAAGGGTTTTATATTTTATGTGAAAATTTTTAACTGGTTACTTGGCTTAAGCCATGTAAAACAGCAAATAGAAACCAGCTTGACAACGTACGATGATGTGGTCCAATTGGAGGTTCTGAATTTGATTGCTAGGATGAAAGCAATTGCTGAAACTAAGTCATAGTTAATCTAGTGATATAGTGGTTGTTACTATTAAAAACCCTAAATGATAGTTGACACGTTGTAAACTAGTTAAATGTGTGATTCTGCAAGACTTTAACCTACTTGGATGACTGAAATCGTGTCTAATATATCAGTGAAAGCTGTAAACTTTAATATGAACATTAGAAAGTACACACAAAATTAAAATCATTTAAGAGGTACTCTGTATCATTGCTTTGTTAATTGCCTTATTTTTTCATTATGCTTACCTACGCTGTCATGCTTTGCTAATGTCTGATCCACTCAGAAGTGTCTTCAGTATCACATGATTACTTATATCCTTATAAAACATCAATCAGCTTAAAATATTCAGATGCAAATAAGGTGAAACAGAACAAACTTGCTCTGAGAACCTATGTTTTAATAATGCTAACCTCCAGAAGTCTAATTCTACTCATTCCATGCTCCTGTAAGCTCCTTGAAGGAAGGGACAGGAAGTCGGGCGGAGGGTCTTGTTTATTTTTATCTTCTCAATGCCTCATACATTTCATGACACCAGGAAGACAGTTAATACCAACATAAAATATACTTCTTGCATGTACAATTAAACCTTTCATACCACCCAAGAAAATACAAGTAGAAAGGATTCTTCAAGTCTAGAGTCTTCTCACAGTCCTATGAATCTGATCCTGATCAATTCTTCCAGGTGCTATTAGGCCCTAAAATTTAGCTCTTAAAATTCAAGTCCCTATGCAAAAATAGTTTATCAGCTTTCAATTTCTCAAGGCACATATACTAATCAATTTTTCTAGTACTTGCAGACAACTGCTATGTTCAAAGTTTGTGTGTCCTATAACAAGTATATGATAAGATGGTCAACATCACCCATCCTCAAGGAGGTGCAAATCGAAACCACAATGAGACCTCACCTCATTAGAATGACTATTGTCAAAAAACAAAAGACTACAAATGTTGGCAAGGATGTGGAGATATTGCAATCCATATACACTTTTAGCATGAATTTTTTTTAAATGGTATGGTCACTATAGAAAACAATATGCAGGTTCCTCAAAAAATTAAAAATAGAACTGCCACATGATCCAGCAATCCTACTACTGGGTATATATGTAAAAGAATTGAAAGCAAGATGTTGAAGAGATTAACACTCCCATGATCACTGCAGCATGATTCACAACAGTCAAGATGTAGAAACAACCTAAATGTCCATCAACAGATGAATGGATAAAGAAAATGTGGTATAGACATACAATGGAATATTATTCAGCCTTTAAAAAAGGAAATGCCGCCATATGTGACAACACAAATAATCTAGAGGACATAATTCTACGTCACATTAGTCAGTCACAGAGAATAAATACTGCATGACACCACTTGTATGATGCATCTAAAATAGTCAAACTCATAGAAACAGTAGAATGATGGTTGTCATGGGCCAGGGAGATAGAGAAATGAGGAGCAGTTATCCAACAGGTATAAAGTTTTAGTTATCAAAGATAAATAAGTTGTAAAGATCTGCTGTACAACATTGTGTCTATAGTTAATGCTGTATTGTGCACTTAAAACTTTAAGATAGTAGATTTCATGTTAAGTATTCTTACCAGTCACTAAAAAAAGGCTTTGTGTGACCTGTCACAATTGGCAAGCTTTGGTTATTGGGCAAGACTAACTCTTCCTGGGTTTGAACTACATGACAAACTAATAGGTAATTCAGTATTTGCTTGGAAAATAGAGCAACAGAGCAAGACATTTAATACGATTAAAAAGTACTTTCTTCCATCAAGCAGGGGTAGCCTGGTGAACCACTCTTCCTCTTTGTAGAGATATTCTTGCTAAACTACTAGAATATTTACATTCTCTAGTTAAGGACATTCTCTTTTTGATACTGTGGGAGAAATGCTGGTAGATCCTTATTTAACAATTCCATTTTCCCTGCTGTTATGGGATGAATTGTGTGACAAAGCCCTAACCTCTAGTACCTCAGAGTGTGACTTTATTTAGAAGTAGGATCTTTACAGAAATAAATCCAGTTAAAGTGATGTGATTAGATTGGAATCTAATTCGGTATAACTGGTATCCTTATAAAAAGAGGAAATTTGGACACAGAGACCAGAGACAAACGGAAGGAAGAAGATATGAAGGCACATGGAGAAGACAGACTTGTGACAGAAGTGATGCACCTACAAGCCAAGGAACATCAAGGATGGCTTACAAACACCAGAGGCTAGAAGAAGGAAGAATTGTCCCCTAGAGCCTTCAGAGGGGACACGGTCCTGCTGACACCTTGATTTTGAACTTTTAACTTTCATATCTGTGAGAGCATAAGGTTCTGTTGTTTTAAGTCACTCCATTTTTGGTGCTTTGTTAAGGCAGCCCTAGGAATCTAACACATCTGCATTTAACACTGTAAACCCTCTCTAGTTTTACTGTACTTTCAGTACAGAACATGATTACCTATTTTATGGTTTAGTTCTTGAGGATATATGTACACTGGTTCCTTTTTTAAAGAAGGGATAGTTATCTTATTTTTCATATACCTCCCTCCAAAGAGATTCTCTGAAAGCCATCTTTCTCATTCTCATCCTTTAAATCATTACTTCCTCTGTTCTTTGGGGATCTTTGCAAGAGCACAGATGGTTCTCTTTTCTTTCTTAGGCCAATTTATTTATGGTGCAAAATCAAAATGATATGTATTAAACTACATGGGAGACATCAGTCAAAAGGATTTTTCTAAAGCCCCTTTACTCTCTATCCAAAATAATACTGAGTAATAATTGAATATTACCCAAACTGTTCCTCAACCTCTATTGGTGATATTTACTCCCCTTTTCAAAATTCCAAGCAATTTTGGATACCTGAGAAGAAAGAGCATAAATGAGAAAAACCTTGCTTGCCAAGGCCAACACTCGGGTTCAACTTAGAGTCTGTTTCAAGGGGGATAGACATTCTTATCTCTTTTTTTTTTTTTAAAGATGGCACCTGAGCAAACATCTGTTGCCAATCTTCTTTTTCTTCTTCTTCTTCTTCTCCTCCCCAAAGCCGCCCAATACATAGTCATATATTCTAGTTGTGAGTGCCTCTGGTTGTGCTATGTGGGACGCCACTTCAGCATGGCCTGATGAGCGGTGCCATGTCCGCCCCCAGGATCTGAACCAGTGAAACCCTGGGCCATCACAGTAGAACGCACAAACTTAACCACTCAGCCACGGGGCCAGCCTCTGATCTCTTTTGATTACTTATCCCAGAGTAGATATTACGTATAAAGATAATATCTAATTCTAAGGTTTTCTCATGCAAGGCTCTAAGAGGCCTTTTCCTCCTTTTTCTACTAAGAAACTTTAACAAGCATGCATAATTTCTAAGCAGGGAGAAAATCATGTTAAAATACGGTGGGACACAACATCTTTTAGTTCCTTTCACCTGGAGCAACAAATATCCATTTCTCTTGGCACGGAGTATTTAGAGCATTGTCATCCACACTTCAGGAACAGTAGTTCCAATTTTCCAAAGAGAAGGAAGAATTATCAATGGCTAAGCCCAAAAGACTCTCAGCCTGTCTAAGTTTCTTCTGGAATATCTGAACTAACTTTTTGTCTTATATAATTCTAATACTGCACTGCACACCTGATACTGTTCATACCTACTTGTTTACCAGACATGTATGTTGAGGGGGATATGTGTCTTTTTTCCATAGGTCCAGTGCATGACACTCAGTGTCATTTATTAGTTGAATGACTGAACAAGTTTTCTAATAAACCCATCTCTAAATCATATAGAAAGTTAGAGTCCTGAGCAAGTTTCCAGTGAATAGACAACTTTACTCATGGCTTGTGAATGGGACTGTCTTGAATGTCAAATCCATGCCCTTCCGCAGTGGAATGTTTTATTCTTTCTTTGACTTTTTCTTCTCACTTCTGACCTGTGTTTTACTATGGACACATCAAATCAAACTGGATCATGGAAGGTCATTCCTGTCACTTTTACTCTACGTCAAACTCATTTCTTAACTAAAATTGGTCACTGCGAGCTCTCATATTCAGCCTTTCTGTAAAATTCTAGGTGGCAGCTCAAGTGACATCAACAAATATATATCAAGCATCTAGTAGGAGAACACTTTGTAAGCATTCTGAAACCTTTAAGATGAGATCACTGTATTCAGGGTGCTGACAATCTAGTTAACTTTTGAAAACCTAAGTGACGATAAGAGATTTCAATCTGACATTGACAACCATTCTTTAGAACACAGCTTTTGTCTAAAAACCTTTGTCTCCTCTCCTCTTCCCTGCAGTCCTTTAAACCAATTCAAGGACCACTTTCTACAGGAAGCTTTCCTAGGGCACGCAGACTCATCTGTTGCCATACCAGACTACAGCACCCAGAAGACTCCTCTTTGGGTAATTTAGGGAAGTACAAAAAGCCAAAGCTTTGTGCAAATAAATCTGAATTAGAATCTTTGTTCTGCCCACTAAGACTGTGACTTCCACAAGTCAATTTTTCTCAGCCTTGGCTTTCTCATCTGTAAAATTGGCAGGATAATATTTACCACGTGAAGTTATGAGAATAAACTAACATTTTCATGTAACCACTACTGAGGTTTTTATAACTGTTCATTTTCCTTTACAGTGAGATGTGTTTACTCCTGTCACTGGAAAGTCTGCATCTTAGTAATTTGTGTATTATATGTTTTGGTTCTATTCTCCTCCACTAGATGCTACATCCATTAAGAAAGGATATCTCTTAAAATCACCAAAGTACTTGCGGCCAACTCCATCCACACAAACATACCTCCCTCAGAAAAAAAAATTAAAAAGGGTGAAAGATTTCTTCTGATGTTGCTAGTGCCAAGGATAAACCCAGAACATCAGAGAACAAAGTTCATACCCATCACTGTAAAGTTGAAAAATCAGCCCCCACTCCATCTTTACTTCTAGTAAACAACTTTTTCTCTGCTGAAGAACTCTATTTTCATCCCATTTTCATTTATATTGCTAAGCAACACCCTGTACTCCCAGTTTTATTTCTGGTCCTGCATTTATTGTCATATACACCTACAAAGTTACATCCCACATGCTGGAGTATTTTTAGGTTTCATTCGTGAGCAGTCATATGTGCTATCAAGTACCTCAAGTCACAAAAAAATGCTTTAGTACTTGCACAGAAGACATTTTTACTGGAAAACATATCATGAACTGACTCACCTATTTTATGCCTCCTGAACTACTCTGTAAGGCTGAATCTGGTGATCTCACTGTGAAGGGAGATGGCTCACCCATGACCACACACTGCAGGAGGCAAAGACAGAGCAGAGGCCTATCCCAGGTTTCCCATCCCTCATACAATTTTGACGCTTTTGACATGCGATGGGCCTCAGTTTGCTTGTCTGTAAATTGCAGAAATTTGGCTTGATCATCTCTACACATCTACAATTTATGTGGTACCTAAGATTTCACATCCCGTGAGAAATTTTCTTGCTTTCTGATGACTCAGGCTTTTTCCACCAATTTTGAAAACGGAAGCAAGTGGGAATTTGGCTTATGTTTTACAAAAACTGATGAATAAAAAGATGAATCAGGAAGATGACAGTATTTAGAAGAATCCTTGCAAAAGAAAAGAGTAGAGAATTACAAGGAGGTATTCTTGACTCAAGGTTTCTTTTACCCTCATCCCCATCTTCTAGGTACCCAAGGATCAGCTATTATGTAAGAATAGTATTCAGAAGATGCTGCCTGCCAAGGATCGATAGTTATAGTACCAGAGGCTCAGAGGATCATAAGATTTTAAAGTCAAAGAGACCTTGGAGACTAAGAAGTCTTGAGTAATAACCAAAGGAACATTTCACAGGAGGGCAACAGTTAGTGATTCAGGATTTGGATGAGAGTGAGGAGTGTGGCCTGGAGGTCAAACCAAAAGACTAATTCCTAAGTGGGCAGAACAACTACGAAGGAGGTTAGACCAGTAAACGGAACTAGAAAGAACAGCAAGAGACTGAAATATCCATGCAGCTGTAGCTTTCCTAGTTTGTATATAGGTTATTTTATTTATATCTTGCCTTGTTCCCCAAGAAAAGGCGTAAAACATTTTACAAGGAGTCATACAATATAGCAAGTTTAAATAAACTTTAAAAAGGAAAAAAAGTAAGGCACAGGAAATATAAAGGTGGGAGGCGTATTGTTAGCCCGCAGTCTCCAGCACTGCAGAGAAGCATGGATTTATGCTTTTTACACACCTGAACTTCATTGTTGTGGCAGGAAGCACAGTGCCCAGCACATAAATCCTCCTAAGTTATAGTTATTACTATTCATGTTATTTATTTGTTATTATTAGCCCAAAGCTGGTTTTCTTCCCTAATTGACTCCCAACATTAGAGGTCAAATTTGTCCCAATGGAAAAGTCCCTTCCCTTCCCTGTCCTACCTATTCCCTCCCCTCTTCCTTTTTGTCCCAAAATGCCCTAACTTGATGAAATAAATAAAAATAGCATGAGCCTTTAGGGCCTTGGAGCCAGGATCTACACTGTTGACAATATAAACGGCTCTTAGCAAAGCTGTGAAATTGGCCACATTTCTCATCCTTTCTCCTGCCTTCCCTTTTCTCTCTCTTTTCCCTGGTGCTGTGTCACCCTATCTAGGGTCTCTCAATCTCTGTTCTCCATCAGCAGAAAAAACATCCATTACTCTTAAGTATAAATACCCCATACCAGTTTAAAGCCCTGTGAGGGCTATGTTTTCAAATGGAACAAAGCTTTAAGATAAAGGCATTAAGCTCTTAAAGTGGAAATCCACTTGTCCATGGGTGAAGGGGTACAGGAGGTTTTGGTTTTGTTTTCCAGACAAAGAGATATGGAGAAGAAACTGTAAGTCATTTCTTATTGATTATAGCACAGAGGTAGGGTACCAATTGAAAGGGTATCCCAAATATAAGTGGGGCTCCCAAGTAGCATCATGTCAAAAGAAAATTTTGATTCCCACAATTTTAAAAAATGAGAAATTTAAATCTGTGGTGAGAGGGTCATGACCTATTTAATATACAGCAAAAACATTATTTAAAATGCGTTAGTCCATCTTGGCCACTCTCACTCTCCTCTTGATGGCAATGCTTCCCCCAAATTCTCTAACCCAATCCCAAACAAAAAACATTCCAAAAACATTGACTTTCTGGCCCCTTACACTTTCTGGGACTCTCTGTTGCTTGAAATTTCCTGCTTTACTGCACATGTCTAGGCCTTTCTGCCTATCAGTATGATTATCATAACAAAAAAGGCCAGTAGCCCAGCAGTTAGACAGCGAAAATTCCTTTAAAAGGGTGGCAAGGAAGAGCAAGAGAGAAGAGAATATCTGGCCCTGCTCTCAAGGTAAAATTAATATAGCCTCTGAAAAGAGGAAGAAAGAATAAGGGACCTAGAACAGGACCCTTCAGAAGCAGGACCATACATTATGCTCTATTGACAGAAGAGGGGAGAAAGGTACCAATATTACTAAGGCTTCAATTTCACAAACAAATGTAAAGTCATGACAAGTAGTAGGAAGGCATAAAGCAGGCATGCTCTTCGGGGAAGAGCACATACAGCCACACTTCAGCCAATTTTTCAGGTAGTATAGAGCCCAGCACATCCCTAAGAGTCAAGGTCAGCACTCAGCTGTTATGCATCCTAAAAAGATTATCTCTGCACATTCTGGAAACATTTGCTCCAGGTTGTATTTCCAAAGACAACTTTGACAACAATGCTCTCTTCTGCCTTACAGACTGTTTGGTGCCCAGTGCCCTCCTCCTCCAACGCAATCTATGGTTTTCAAGTGCACTTTACTCCCACAGTCACCACAGATAACTATGAGACCTCCTCAGCCAAGCGCTTGTATCAGATGTGGAAATAAAGACCCTACTTTTATTTATTAGACAAAAATGACCTTCCAGAGTTACCTCCCACTCTCAAGGGCAAGAAATCTGCACTGAGTATATTAGAGATGACTTTATAGTATTATAATATACAGCTGTAGCTCAATTCATCTAGACTTATTATATGCCTGGAAATTTTACCAAAAAGTAGTATTTAGGTGCCATGCCAGTTAGCCATAAGTATTCATAATTTTTTTCCCGTATGTTTCTTTTACTTTCTCACATTAACTTTTTGATGCCTATAGGCCACATAAAGAAAAAAAGAGTACTCTTTATTATAGCAAAAACAACTCCTTGTTAATTTTACCCAAAGGTGCTATAGCATAAAACTACAGGAACTTTGTAGTTCAGTAGCTATTTCTACCCATAAAATCATGTCAAAATCACCCAGTATTGGTTTTCACTTCCAGTTATAATAGGGAAGAAAAGAATGTCAGTCCTGTGGAAACAAGATAAATCCAAATAAAATTTTATTTTTCTATAGGGCTACAAAGAGCAGTGGAATCAAGAAAATACTGATGAACTGAATTCCAGGGAAAAAAGCTATTTTCCCAAGTGAACAGAGAGCTGTAGCAGCTTTCATATCTGGGGGAAAGCATCTGGTCTGAGTAGGAAAAATTAGCAAGCAGGCTTGCTGTAGTCTGGGAGATTTTGCAGAAATAAATATAGCATTGGATGGCAGTGTGAGTTAGAATCCAGTAGAGCCGAAAATGTAGGGGAAAAAAAATCACTTGACCCAGTAACTCTCCACCCCTGAAGCAGCAGTTGATGACAGGCCATGAAGTAGAGAAAAACTGTAATACTACACATTCTCATAGAGCTTCAGTCCTACAACCCTGCCAGAGTTGAATATAAAGATGGACCAACAATACCTGCTATCACAGCCCAATCCCTTCCCAGATAAACTACTGATCAGATCCAAGAGGCAAGGGTGGTGCAGGAGGTTGGGGTTTTGGTCGAGCAGAGATGAAGTCAATCTAGTTCAAATTGCTCCCTTCCGGGTTACACTGGACGGTAGGAAGAATCTAAATGAGTTGCCTCTTACCCTGACCACTTCATGGAGTAAAGGCCTTTCCTCTCTAGAAACAAAACCAATAAACTATAATTCAGTCTCCCTGTTGTATTATATGTAATATCCAGTATATAATAAAAAGTTATGAGGCATGGAAAGAAATAGCTAAATGAGACCGATAATTAAGAAAAAAACACAGCCAGGAAAAACCACAGATGACCCAGTCACTGGAATTAGCAGCCACGGACTTTAAATCAACGACTATAAAAATGTTAAAGAATTTTTAAGAAAAAATGGCCATAGTATGTGAAAAAATAGGGTATTTCAGAAGAGTTAAACTCTTAAATTAACTCTTAAGTTAAACCACTTAAATATCAATTGGCTTTGCAACTTGCTTTGACTAAGAAAATGCAGCAGCAATTATGTTAGCCTTTCTTGTAAGGCTAGGCCTTAATCTGAGGCTAGACTTTAAACATAAAGTGAAAAATAAAAATTCCAGAGCTGAAAAAATTAACTATCTGAAATAGAACACTCATTGAATCGCTTTGAAGCAAATTGAACATTGCATGTAGAAGGTTGCTTAACAGTCAGAAATTAATCCCAACCCAATAGGCATGACCCTTTGTGATATGACTTTGCCAGTCTTCTCATACAGAGGTGGAGAGTATTTCTCCACCACTTAAATATCTATTGGCTTTGCAACTTGCTTTGACTAAGAAAATGCAGCAGCAATTATGTTAGCCTTTCTTGTAAGGCTAGGCCTTAATCTGAGGCTAGACTTTAAAAGACATTGAAGTTTTTACTTTTGCCCTCTTTGCATGCTACCTTGAGACTGCCGTGCCATGAAGAAACCTAGGATGAAACACCATGTGGACAGAGAGAGACAACCAACTCAGTTCTCCCAACTGAGCTTAGTTTTCAGCCAACCCAGCTGCTGAATGCAGCTGCGTGTGTGAACTGAGGTACAAACAGCAGAAGAATGTGCAGTCAACCCATACACTTGAAACAAATAACTTATTGTTTTAAGCCACTAAGTTTGGGGGTGGTTTATAACAATAGATAACTAATACCCTGCAGGAGAAAGGATCAGTGAACTTGACTACAGGTCTATAGAAGTTGCCCAGACTGAAGCAAAGAGATAGGAAGATTGGTTAGACGATAAACAAGGCTCGTGAACCCAAGCTAGATAAATACAAAGAAAACCACACCTGCGATCATTATAGTCAAACTGCTGAAAAATAAAGAGGAAATCTCAAAAGCACTCACAGGAAGAAAAAAAGACATTAGAGGGACACTATATTTAGAACTAAAGCTAACTTTTCATCAGAAGCAAAGGAGGGCAGAAAGAAATGGAAAGATATCAAATGGGAAAATATTCTAGCATACATACACACACACATATATATGCATGTGTATGTGGTATGTGTACACCTACACAGAATCTTTTTTTAAATGTCAGGCTTATTGAGATATCATTTACATAGAGTAAAATTCACTCATTCATCCTTTTTAGGTATAGAGTTTGAGGAATGACAAGCATATAGACTTGTGTAACTAATTCCCTCGTTCCTATTTGTAGTCAATCACTACTCCCACCCCTAACTCAGTACTGATCTGATTTCTGCCCCAATAGTCTGGCCTTTCCAGAATGTTGTTTAAATGGAAACTTACGGTATGTAATCTTTTGTGTTCAAATTCTTTTTTAACGTAACACTTGTGATATTCATGCATGTTGTTGCATATATCACTAATTTAACCCTTTTTATTATTGAATAGCATTTTATTGCATGGATGAACCACAATTTGTTTATTCATTCACCAGTTGATGAAAATTTGGATTGCTTCTAGTTTGGGACAATTACATATCAAGCTGCTATAAACATTTGTCTACCAAGTCCTTCTGGTGACATATGTTTTCATTTATCTTGAATAAATACCCCAGAGTAAAATTGTTGCATAACATAATAAGTGTATATTTGTTATAATCAACTGCCATACTGTTTTCCAAAGTTGCTCTACCATTTTGAATTCCCACTGGCAAAGTTCAAGAGCTCTGAGACTTCCAGTGCTCCATATCCTCTTGGCACTTGGTTTTTTAATTAACCATTATAATAGATATGTAGTGACATCTCACTGTGGTTTAGCTTTGCAAGTCCCTGATGACTAATGATATTACACATCTTTTAATGTATTTGTCACTCATCTCTCTCAAGTGTTTAAATCTTTTCTGATTTTTATGGGGGTATTTGTTTTCTTATAGAGTTGTATGAATTCTTTCTGTATCCTGGATATACATCCTTTGTCAGATACAAGTTTCGTAAATTTTTTCTTGAAGACTGTGGCTTATGTTTTTATTCTGTGAATTACAAGGAGCACAGTGTTTAATTTTGATGGACTCAAATTCATACTATTTTTGTTTATGGTTTATCCTGTGTTTTTTCTAAGAAATCTTTGCCTAACTCGAGACCAAAGATTTTCTCCTATGTTATCAAGAAGTTTCGTAGTCTTAGGTTTTACATTTAGATTTCTGATATATTTAATGTTAATTTTTGTACATATACAAGCTATGGGGCAGGTTTATGTTTTTACGTCTAGATATCCAAGTGTTCCAGCATCATTTGCAGAAAAGATGATCCTTTCCCCATTGTGTTACCTTGTCATCTTTGTCAAAAAAATAAACTAATCATATTTGTGTGGGTCTATTTCTGAATTTTCTGTTCCGATGATCTGTGTGTCTATTTTCTCACTAGTACCACACCATCTTGATTTCTGCAAAAATAGATAAAACATATGGTAGGTATAAAACTTATAGAGTCAAATATATGACAACAATAGCAATAAGGATGTGAAGTTGGGACAAATTGAATTACGCTTTTACAAAGTTGTCACGTTGTTATCCATTTAAAGGTAGACTATGATAAGTTAAAGTGTACTATATTCTCTAGAGCTACTACTTAAAGAGATACAGCTAGAACACACACACACAAAAACAGGAAAGGTAAAAACAGAGTACTAAAAACTCAAATTACCCAGGAAATGGAAGAAAAGAAGAACCTCTCTCACTTGCTCTAGACCTGATTTTCCAGTTTCCTAATGTGTAACAGGGATGTTCTACACATCCAGAAGTTTCTTTCAATATTCACTAAGTATTTACTGAATATCTACCATATTCTAGACATTGTGCTAGACACTGGGTAAAACAGTGGTGAATAAAATAGTCATGGACCTTGCCTTCATGGAGCTCAGAAACCAATGGAGAGACAGATATTGAAAACACACACAAATAAATATAGTTTCAAATTCTGAGAAATATGATAGTAAACAGGGTGCTATGTGATGTAGTGAAGAACAAAGGGAGTGAGTATAGCAGACAATCCAGGGTTCAGATCACCAATATAGCCCGTTCTTTTCTAAGATATCCAAGAAGAGTTCAAACAGAAAATTGGATATTTTAGTCCACAGCTAAGGTAATATGGTTTAGAACTAGATTTCATTTCAATAAATTTCATTTCAAATAAATTTGGTATTTTAAGCCTAGGAAATAGACAGTCTTAAGTAAGGAGACGACAGACGGTGAGATGAGGAAAAAAACTGCTGAGGGATGCAAACATTTAGAGGTTTTTAGTGGAAGAGAGACTGGCAAGTATGATTAAGAAGTAGCCAGAGAGGTAGGAGGAAAACCAAGAGAAGGAAGAATCAGATCCCAAGAGACCAATGTCTCAGTAACAAAGAAGAGAGTACAAATTAAGATATCTAAGATAAGGACTCGATTTTCCATGAAGTGTAACAAACAAATGTTATTTCTAACTTTAAACAAGAATGGTTAGGTAGCGTTAAGACTGAAATTCAGACTGGACTGACTTGAGTGACTGAAGATGGAAAATGAAATGGCAATGTAAACAACTCTCTCAGAGAAGCTAAAAGCATTATAGAAGTTATGAAGCATAGAGACACAGGCCAGCTTGCTGGGAGGTGATGCGCTTTTAAGGCAAGTTTTTTGTTTTGCTTTACTTTTTAATGGGAGACACAAGAGCATAGTCAAATGGTAATGATATGTATCCTGGAGAAGAGAACTCATTATCCTTCCCCTTTACACCTCAAGCCATATCCGCACATAATCACACATCTTATTGGTTACCAAGTCCTGTTGCTTCTATCCCTGAAATGTCTCTTGAATTCATTCCTTTTTCTCCATTCCTATGGTCTCTGCATTAAAGCTTTCATGTCTCTTAGAGCTTTTATTATAGCATCTACCCAGAGTTAACCAAACTGCAAGTTTAAGGGCACAGGACTCCAAATTGACAAGTCAGCCCATGACTTCTGATCCCCAACTACAAGAAGTTAGGGTACAACTACAAAGTTAGAGGGTAGGTCCTCACAAGACCATCCTCACTTCTAAAACCAACTGCAAGTTTGGGAGTTTCCCAAAACCATCATTAGTTTCATTAATTCATTAAAAAACTCACAGAATTCACTGAAACCTATTGTACTCATAGTTATATTTCGTGTAGGTTACATTCTACAGGAAAAAAAGTATGCAAATTAGAACCAGCCAAAGAATAGAGGCATAGGGCAGAGTCTAGGAGAGTTCCAAATGTGAAGCTTCAGTTGTCCTCAGAATGCAGCACCCTCACAGGATCAGTGTGTGACAATACACGTGAGTACTGTCAACCCAGAAAGCTTACTCAAATTTCAGTGTCCAGAGTTTTTATTAAGGTTTCATTGTGTAGGCATGATTAAGTGTTCACACAGTTGAACTTAATCTCCAGCCCTCTAAGATTGGCCCTGAATTTCATCTGCAGCCTAATACTTCTATTCTATACAATCCATCCATCCTACTAACTATTCCCTCCAAGGATCATGCTTTTTCATGTTTCCATGCTTTTGTGCATGCTGATCTCTCTGCCTGGTCTGCCCTTCTCCACTCACCACCCACTCAAACTCCTTCTTTGTCTAACGTTTATTCATCATTCAAAACTTATAATATCACCTCTGGCAAATTTTCCCAGGTTCCATTGGTTCTAACTAGCCTCTCCACATTATCCCATGCTTTTCTGTTCATACTCCTTTAAACACTTGCCAAAAATGTGTTTCTTGCACCAGATCTTCTGTAGAACAAAACTATTATGTTTGTATGACCAAGTTTTAACACAATGTCTGGCATTGTATTAAACACAATATCTGTTAGGAGTTTAATAAGTGTTTAAGCATGTGAATGGATAAGTCAGTGAATGAATGGTCCAGACCCTCCTGAATGGCATTCAAAATTCTCCACAGTTGGCCTCCAAGATATACTTTTAGCCTCAGTTTCTAGTTACTTACAAATGATCTGTGTGCTATAGCCAGATGCTTGCCTGTCCAATACACTGTGCATTGCCATGATTACGTAAGTTTATTCCAGACAGTCTCAGTGTGGATTCTCTCTTCTTCCAGCACCCCCATTCCCCACATTTTACTTAAAATATTTGTTTTCTGGGGTTCCGCTCAATTATCATTCTTATGTTTAGGTTTCCAAGTTCTGCCACTCCTCCAATCTTTACCAAATAATATCCTTCAGAGATGAATTTCAGTGATTCTAAAATATGAAAGAATCAAACCAATAAATACAAAAATCAGGCAATGATGAGGGGTGAGTTGGGCATAAAATAATTACATGGGTTTGTCACTCGCCCAGAACCTCCTGAAGATAGTCCTTAGGTCACACTTTAGAGAATAGAATATCTCATCATTTCTTCTGCTAAGCATGGCAGTCAAAGAAAGGTCTGAACACAATAATTTATCAATAGTTTTCACTTAGCTGAGAGTCATTGGGGGAAGGAAAACTGGAACCTGGGTTCAGACTTAGTCCTGGGATTGACTGCTAGTTCCAACATTTACTGGGTGTCTGACTCGTGAAAATTATCTCTGGGCCCCAAACTCATTTGGAGGAATGAAGACATCTACCTCATAAAGTCAGTGTGAAGATTAATGAGTCTATGTACTAGGTAAGTACTCAGTGATCGTTCCCTTCTCTTTCCCTACCATCCTGTTCTACCACTACAAGACAAACCTAAATTTTCTAACTCCAGAATCTAAATGTTTACCCAAAATGTCAACCTCCTTGCCCTTAGGAGGAATTAGCATGTATATTCTCCCTCAGCCTATTAACAGTTTAATATTTGCTCAAGTCACCAGTTTTCAGATCTTTTCCTCTTTTCTGCCACACTGAGAAATGTCCCCATGACATGACTATTGCCCTTGCCATTACACTTTAACTTTGTTAGTATCAGCCTGACTAGACAAGACAGTGTATCCATTGCCAACACTGTTTTCCTCTAACAAAAGCCATGACAAATTTTTGATATGAGCATCAGTGTCATCTCTTTTGCTCTTTCCCACAACTTAGATCTCTGCTGGCACTGCCTGGAAGAGAAACTAGTCCAACCTCGCCCCATAAAATGGAAAGATGAAGGATGAAGTGATCTACATCTCCAAGGTGAAATGCCTTTGTTCATTCATAGACTTACTGCGAGAGGCATCTGGAGCCAACATGACCACAACACTGGTCATTTGATTAATATATAATAGTGTCTTACTCATCCTTGTTCTGCTTACTTCAAAACCCTCTTAAACTAGCACATGCTATTCTCAGAGCAGCCCTAAGAGGGAGTCAGGACGAGTATTATCCATATTTTACATATGAGTAAAGTAAAGCATAGGGAAGACATGTGGCTTGTCTGAAGTATCACAGCTGATTGGTTTCAAATATAAGAGCATAGTTAAGGCTCCCTGACTTCCAGCCCCCCATTACTCTCAGAGGTTAAGTTAATAATTTTTTTTATCACCCTATCTTTTCAAATCCCTATCTTCAATTTTGTTCTAAAAATCAGCTGTAGTGGTGTCGAGTCCAACTCCATTACTTTTGTAGATCAGGAAATTAATATTTTAATTTCCTTTAGGCCAATCAGCAAGAAATTATCAGGCTGCAACCAGTGTCAGCTCTTCTCATTTACAGTTGGACATTTTTTACCCAACCTCTGCTTTCATCTCCAGGGATAGTTTCCTCCCAAATATATTCCTGAATTTGTTTTTTCTTTTTTTGATGTCTTTATTTATTAAAGAAGCGGTATTTCTGGGGCCAGCCCAGTGGCCAAGTGGTTTAAGCTCAGCTTCAGTGGCCCAGAGAGTCGCAGCTTCAGATCCTACATGTGGACCTACTCTAGTCATCAGTCATGATGTAGAGACATCCCACATACAAAGTAGAGGAAGACTGACGCAGATGTTAGCTCAGGGAAAATCTTCCTCACCAGAAAAAAGAAAAAAAAAAGCAGTGGTATTTCCTTAACGAAAAAGAATACAATCCAATAAAGACATTCAAGTATAACAAATACATTGATTAGCGTGTGACCTCCAGAAGTTTCCTTAAGGGTGTCTTTGATTTTTTATTTTATATTCATTTCTTTTTTGAGGTTTTTGGGCAGGAAAGCAAGGGAAGGACTGTGTGCACAGCTGAGAGCATGAGGGGAAAGTGGGTAGAAAAGCACTCTTAAGCTGGATGCTATGAGGATAAAGGGTTCAAGGGTAGTCTGAGCAGCCCATGTCAAAATGCTACATAATTTCTTCAAAGATGAATTATAATGCCCAACAGATATAGGAAAAGATGCTGAACATCACTAAATGAAAATCAAAACCACAATGATATATCACCTCACACCTGTTAGGATGACTATTAAGAAGTTTTGGTGAGAATATGGAGAAATTGGAACTCTTGTATAGTGTTGGTGGAAATGTAAAATGGTACAGCTATTATGGTAAATACTACAAAGTTTCCTCAAAAAAATAAAAATAGAGCTTCTGTTGATCCAGGAATCTCACTGCTGGGTATATATCTAAAAGGACTGAAAGCAGGAGCTTGAAGAGATAACCATACTCCTATGTTCAATACAGCATTTCACAATAGCCAAGATAGGGAAACAACTCAAATGTCCAGCCGTTGATGAATAAAGAAAGTGTGGTATATACATTCAATGGAACCTTATTCAGCCTTAAAAAAAAAAAAAAGAGGAAATCCTGTCATATGTGACAACATAAATGAACTTGGAGGACATTGTACTAAGTGAAATAAGCTAGTCATGGAAATACAAATATTACACCATTCTCCTTACATGAGGCATCTAAATTAGTCTAACTCATAGAAACAGTGGAATGGTGGTTTCCAGGGCCTAGGGGAAAGGGGAAATGAAGAGTTGCTGTTCAATGGGTTTAAAGTTTCAGTTATACAAGATGACTAAGTTCTAAAGATCTGCTGTACAACACTGTGCCTATAGTTAATATGTTGTGCCCTTAAAAATTGGTTAAGAGGGGGTAGATCTCATATTAAGTGTCCTTATCACAGTAAGAGAATGCTACATAGAGAGGGAGAGAACAGCCCTCAAGCTGAGTTCCATGAGGACAAGGGACCCCAGGGTATTCTTTAGCAGCTCAGGGATCAAAATGCTGCATAGAATGGGGAAGAGTAACACTCATCATGTGCAAGACACAGTGAGGCCCCAGGGAAAGCCGTACCATGTTGGAACTGCTAGGGTGGGCAATTTCGGGCACATCAGCAGAAGTCCCTAGGAACAAGAGCATCAGCATGGTCCTTTGAGGACCATATCAAGGGCATGGATCATGTTGTGCCCTCTATGTGGCTATGAGGACACAAGAAATATGGGGAAGAGGAAAACAGAGCTTGAATTTAAAAAGAAATGAGAGCACTGTTTGTAAATGCGTATGCTACGTCCCCAGGTATGGCCAGAAATATTTGAAAGTTTCTTGGAGCTAAGGAGTTAAAATATATGGTAGGTATTTAAACCACTAGTTTAGGCTAAGGTAATATTTCCTGTCCAAAGACTGGTTGGACTTGGACAAATCACACAACAGTATACTGTATTTGGTAAACAAAATTAAAATTCTCAAAAAGCAAAGTTTATCTAGGAATATTCATTTATTGAACAAGACTGTTAAGAAAACACTGTTAGAACCTATTATTCAGTGTCAACTTGACTGAAACATTTTTGGAAAATAGTACTTTTAAAAATCATTTATATTCTTTCATTATTGAATATTACACAAGAAAATGTGGTCATTAAGAAATTTTAAGAGAGCTGAGTACTTTTGTTAATTCCTACAAGCATTTTTTCCCAAAAAAATATTTTGTGGGGGCCGGCCCTGCGGCCGAGTGGTTAAGTTCGCACACTCCGCTTCACTGGCCCAGGGTTTTGCTGGTTCAGATCCTGGGCGTGGACATGGCACTGCTCATCAAGCCATGCTGAGGCAGCATCCCACATAGCACAACTAGAAGGACCTACAACTAGAATATACAACTATGTACTCTGGGGCTTTGGGGAGGAGCAGAAGAAAAAGAAAAGATTGGCAACAGATGTTAGCTCAGGTGCCAATCTTTAAAAAAAAAAAAACATTTTTGTGGAATAAAGTATCCCCTTCTCAGACTCCCTTAGTATAAAAATTTAGGTAGATTCAATTGTTTTTTTAAAACCTGTATTTTTAGTGAGAATACATATATACATAAATAATTCTTCACCCACATATACAAAGAAACATTCACTTGCTCAGGTCTATTGGTAATAAGCAGAAAAAGTTATGATGTAATGACATCTTTATTTTCTTTATAACATTTGGCACACTGCTAGGCATGAGAATCTCACATTGATAAAGTTATAGATTGAGTTGTGCCTCCAACAAAAAATAACGTCAAAAAGATATGTAGAAGTCCTATCTCTGGGTACCTTACAATTGACCTTATTTGCAATAGAGTTATTTCAGATAGAATTAATTAAGATTGGGTCATACTGGAGCAGGGTGGGTCCCTAATCCAATGTGAGTGGCATCCTTGTAAGATGATGGCCACATGAAGACAGACACAGGGAGAATGCCACATGACAAAGACAGACTGGATTTATGCACCTAAAAGCCAAGGAATGTCAGCGACTGCCAACAAACCATCAGAAGCCAGGAGGAGTCAAGGAAGCATTCAGAGGGCGCATGGCCCTACGGACACCTTGATTTTGGACTTCCGGCCTCCCGAACTGTGAGACAGTAACTTTGTTGTTTAGGCCACACAGTTCATGGCACTTTGTTTGGCAGCCATAAGAAACTAAAATAGGTGATAATACAGCCAGGGTGGAGGCCCTCTATTTTCAATGAACCTCTTGCACCATCCTGTCTTGCCTCTATTCATAAAGTTCTTGAGAAGCCACCTGAGAAACATTTACCGTTCCAAATTCTTTTATCTCTTCCAGTAACAAACATGTAATCCACGTCTCTTGCCATGTAACTTTGCAGGTGCTTCCCATTAGAGTAGATGCAAATGCTCCCTCACCCTACTGACAGGCATGGCCATGAAGGTGCTTCAACCTGTGAAATGAGGATAGAAGGGACAGTGTGCCAGTTTCAAGTTGAGGCCTTCAGGAAGCCTGGCAAGTTTCCTACAGTCTTCTTGGAGCTTCTGCCATCCACCATGAGACAAAATGTCTCAGGTAGCGACTGAGCCTAGAATAAAAATACACATGAAACATACCTGAATCCAAATTATTGTCTATACCAAGGTCAGCCAAGGCAAGCCACACCCAGGAAAGCTGAAATAACAAGACCTACAAATCCATGAGAAAGAAAGAAATACTTACTTTCTTAAGCTACTTAGCTTTGGGGTTTGTAATTAGGCATTATCATAAGTAGCCAATTGGAACATTTACATAATCATAATTTTATTCATTCTTTGGGCTTCTGCTCCACAATACTATCTGGTTTCCTGAACTGTATGCTCATTCAAGGAACTTGACATCTTCAAAAATTCCTATGTGTTATTTTCCCCTAAAGCCTGAAAGAAACTCAGCTTTCAATATAATTAATGAAGGCTATTAGTGAAGGCTTCCTTTCGCTAGAAAGAACAAAGAGAGCTCTACTTAAGGATAGGTCATTTTAACCATTCCTCAAGGTTGTGCCCTCTATGTGGCTTCCTCAAGGAAAATCTCACCTTCACACAGAACAGACACATTGTTTTTATTTTTCCATTTCCATATTAAGCACTCCATAGTGCTCCTCCTTAGGACTAGACAAAGTAAGCATTACACATTTACTCACAGACTGAATGAAATAGACTTTTGCTCCCTCTTATCTATCGTCTTCGCTGGCAGCCTACAACACTGCAAGCCAGTGGGAAACCACATGACAGCAGCAGTTAGGAACAAGAATTATACATCAAGCTATTCCCCACATACTAACCCAGAAAGAATGAGATGGTACCAGATGATAATTTCTGATTGACAAAGTTCTAAGTCAGTATCTCAGCATCACTGGAACACACAGATACTCATGCAGATTTGAATACCCTTTTTGCAATCTAACAGCAAAGTCAGCTAAGGTGACTTGGGAGAAAAATTGTCAAGCTTGGCAGGGCACTCACTTAGGAAGACACCAGGATGAATTTCACTTCTTAGTAATGCTGAAGTCAATCCAGTTCAATTTGACTTCCTCAGGACATTACATACAAGTTTTTTTGTCGGAATAGTCAAAGCAGGAACCACCCACAGGTTTTGACTTTAAAAGAACCTATTTTCCTTCCTCAGGACACCAGTTTCCCCCAAACATCTATCAGTTACTCAAAGCTGGAGGGGAAAAAAGGAATAGTTCAGAATAAGGGTCAGAGGTGAAGAACATTCTGATAATTAGAACATAAGACTCCCACAGGGGAATCTGTTCCTGAACCTGAGGAAGGGGTTCATCAGAATGGCCAGCAATGTCCACTTAAATAGTCATAAACTGGAAGACAAGAGGCCTCGCCAGTCACACTGAGCAGAGTTGAAACTGTGAACCCCTTCTTCCTGCTGACTAGGAATTACAGTAAGTTCCATTTGCTCAGCTTTACAGCACATGATTGCTTTCACATAGACCC
This sequence comes from Equus quagga, assembly GCF_021613505.1. Lineage (NCBI taxonomy): Eukaryota > Metazoa > Chordata > Mammalia > Perissodactyla > Equidae > Equus > Equus quagga. The sequence goes on from NC_060268.1 coordinate 49,997,492, forward strand.
ACATACATTATGTCATTTGGTTCTCATAATTGCCTTGTGAAATAGGAATGACTAATACGTTAGTTTGCTCAGGCTGCTATAACAAACATAAACTGGGTGGCTTAAAACAGATTTATTCTCATACATCTGGAACCTAAAAATATGAAGTCAAAATGTTGGCAGGGCTATGCTCCCACGCTCTAGGGGAGGATACTTCATTGCCTCTTCTAGTCTCTGGTAGTCCCAGGCATTCCTTGGCTTGTGGCTGCATCATTCCAATCTCTGTCTTCATCTGCACAGTACTGTGTTCTCCCTGTGTGTCTCTGATTCACAGGGTGTTCTCTTCTTCTTGTAAGAATATTAGTCATTTTGGATTGGGGCTCCCTGTCATGACCTCCTTTTAAATTGGTTGTTATCTGCAAAGACCCTATTTCAAATTAGGTCATATTCAGGTACTAGTGCTTACAATTTCAACATATCTTTTTGGGGGACACAATTCAACCCTTAACAGTTATCCCCATTTCACAGATAAGAAATGACTTTTACAGAGGTCAAGTGATATGTTTACACTATCAGCAATTAGCAGAGCTAGGACTTCAAACAGGTCTGACTTCTGATCCTGAGTTTTATCCACCATATGACAAAGCCCTATCCATTTCCAGCTCCATAGCATTGCCACTGCAGCTATACGAGACCCTTAAGGCTAGATTCTAGATGAAGTAGATCAAGAGTGCAATACCCAGCAAGAGCTTATGAACAGAGCCTAGTGGTCATCTGCCCAGAAATGGCTTTGAAAACCTCCTGTCCAGTTGGCCAGGTACATAGACTGACTTGAGGGCCACTAGAGCATACTGTACACAGTTACAATGCCAAAATGCCCTTGGAGCAAAGGGAACCCTTTAAAAATAAAACTACCCTATGATCCAGCAATTCCACTTCTGAGTATTTATCTGAAGGTAATGAAATCAGGATTTCTTAGAGATATCTGCACTTGATGTTCATTGCAGCATTACTCATAATAGCCAAGACATGGAAACAACTTGAATGTCCATTGATGGACGAATGGATCAAGATGTAGTATATATAAACAATGGAATTCAGCCATGAGAAAGAAGGAAAATTTGCCATTTGCCACAACATCAATGACCCCTGAGGGCACGACGTTAAGTGAAATAAGTCAGACAGGAAGACAAATACTATGTGATCTCACCTATATGTAGAATCTTAAAAAGCCAAACTCATAGAAGCAGTAGAGTGGTGGTTACCAGAGGTCTGAGGGAGTGGGGGAAATGGGAAAACATTGGTCACAGTGCACAAACTTCCAGTTATAAGATTAACAAGGATGAAGAATCTAATGTACAGTATGGTGATTATAGCTAATAATACTGTTTAACTACTTGAATGTTGCTAAGAGGGTAGATCTTAAATGCTCTCACCACAAAAAAGGATGGTAATTATGACACAGGATGGAGTTGTTAGCTAATGCTATGCTGGCAATCATTTCACAATATATAAAGGTATCATCAACACACTGTACATTTTAAATTTATAACTATGTCAATTATATCTCAATAAGTCTGGGAAAAAAAATAAATGGGCAAAAGACATCAAGAAACATTTCACTGAAGAGGATATACAGATGGCAAATAAGCTCGTGAAAAGATGCTCAGCATCACTAATCATTAGGGAAATGGAAATTAAGACCATGATGAGACATTATACAGCTATCAGAATGGCTGAAGTTAAAAGAAAAAGTGACAATACCCAATGCTGATGAGGATGTGAAGTAACTGGATTGGTCATACATGGCTGGTGAGAGTATAACATGATCAGCTACTCTGGAAAACAGCTTTGCAGTTTAAAAAACTGAAACATATACCTACCACATAAAAAGGACCAGTGAAGAAGCCTTTACCATCATCCATGCAGGGAGGCAGGTGACTTGTTACCGGGGTGGTATTGGGAGAAGTGGTAGAAAGGGTTACATTTGACATATTTTGAATGTTAAGCTGTAAGACTTGCTGGTGAACTAAAAGAGATACATGAGAAAATGAGAGGCATAAAAATAACACCAAAGGTTTTTTTTAAAAAAACCTGAGCAATAGGGTAAATGAAATTCTCATTCATGCAGGCAGGAAGACAGGAAGAGGAATGGGTTATGGGTAGTGAGAATCAGTTTTAGCCATGATGAGGTACCCACTAACCATCCACATGGCTATGTATATACGTATTTGTATATATAAATCTGGAGTTCAGGAAGAAGGTTGAGACCAGCATATAAATTTTGAAGATGTCAGCTTCCAGTTCATGTTTGAAGTTACCAGATCATATGAGATAAACCAGGATACATAGATAGAGAAGAGAAAAGGTTTGAGGATACTCCAAAATTTAAGGCTGGGAAAATGAGGAGGATTCAGCAAAGGAGGCTGAGAAGTAGCCAATGAAGAGAATAGACTTCCAAGAGAGGGTGGAATACCAGGAGCCAATTAGAAGAAAACTTTTTTTGTGGGGAGTGATCAGCAGTGTGAAATAATGCAGAAAGGTGAATTAAAAAATGAGAACTGAACATCGTCTCTTCAAATCAAATGGTCAATTAACTTTGAGAAGAACAGTTTCAGTGGAGTGAAGCTCCAAAAGTGCATTCGAGGAAGGATAGGAGGTAAAATTACTTCTATAAACAACTCTTTGGAATGTTTGTTGTAAAGGGAGCAGAGAAATGGGGTGGTCACTAGAACAGTGTTTTTAGGTCAAATGGAAATGAATTTTAAGATAGGAAATATCATCATACAAGCATATTATGATATGCTTGTACGCCAGTGGGAATAATACATTCAAGAGAAATGATCCAAAAGACAATACGCGGATGAGTGAGCTCCTTAAGCAGGAAAGAGGGAATGGGATCCAGTGCACAAGTTGAGGGTTTGGCCTTAGATATCAACACTGGATAGCAGCAGAGTGTAAGGGTAAAGATGCATCCATGTTGGTAGATTTTGTGTTTGGGAAGATGTGATATTCTCTTCTGCTATTTCTGTTTTTCCAGGGCAGCAAGGTCATTAACAGAGAAGGAGAGGAGGGAAAGGGTATTGGAGAGTGAGAAAGAAGAGGTACGAGACAGTCTTTGAGGATAGGAGCAGAAGGGCGAATTCACAAAGAAAACACAATAGGATTGTTTGGCAGCACTGAAAGCCCACTGGCATATTTGATTCATCTATGAATTTAGTGCGAGACTAGTCAGCATGGCTGTGGATTGTTCTTCCAGCCCCATTTAGGCGTTTGGGTTCAAGTATGAAATCGGGTAAAGGTAAGGAAGCTCTCAAGGGAATTGGGTACAGATGCAAAGGAATGCTAGTAATAACGGAGGATGGAATCTAAACTGGAGAAAAAGAGAAGCAAGTTCCTTTGAGGGAGTTGAACAGTTAAAAAGTGATAAGGTCAGTTGTAGGATGTTCTAGATAGTAAAGTTAGTGAAGGGGTCATCCTATACACTACATTGGAAGAACAGGAGATGATGGTCAGAGTGAGATGCTTTAAACTGAGATGACAATGACAGGAGTGATTGAGGTGGGGTGGAAAACAGAAGCAATAGAAGTGAGGAGTTCAAAGAACTGAGAGGCCACGACACAGGATGGATCCTCCCTGCGGATATTGAAATTTCCAAAAATAACAGAAGTAGTGGTAAATAAAGGACAGTAAATCAGGTGCTAAAGTCATCAAAATAAGAGAAAATTATAGTCATAAGTTACTAAATAAGGAAGGATTGATAATAAAATGCTCCAAAAGCCCAGAGAAAGGGTGAGGAAAAGATCGACCATGGTTGGAAAGCAGCATTAATGAACAAGCAGAATATCCACCCCACCTCCAAGGCTAGGAGTACAGAGGATGTGATGGAATAAGGAAGCCACTACTGAGGGCAATGTAGATGTGATTGCCATATGATGCTTCTTATAAGAACCCTCATAGTATGCACAGAGGATTATATAACCAGTCAGTAAGAGGAATTCCAAGCAGGATTGTTCAGCTGCTATATGATAGATGAAGGTGTTAGGGAATAGATGGGGAGGGGGGGAATACCTGAAAAGGTGTTTTCTACCTCACAAATAGCACATTCACCTATCTTCCTTTTTCATGACTGTGACAGATCCATTTTATGTTCCCCTGTCCTCAGTATCACACCAAGAACAAAGTCTCTCCTTTAACACATCTCAATAGACATTTGAACTAAGCCCTCTGACTCTGTCTTCTGCCCAATCAAATCATTAGACCCAAACTGTAGAGTGCATGGTTTCTGCCCATGCATAAAAATGACTTACCATCTGATGATTAACCCACCTTCATGCATTCTGGATTACTGCACACATTCCAAAGTGGAAGCAGTAGGAGCTTCAGGGATAGTAGTTACAGAAAACACTGTCATTGCAGCCTGTGGTTTAACAAACTTCATTCTCTTAAGAACTTGAAATGCTGAGCCACAGAAATAGCTTAGTCTCTCAGCTTTCCTCCAAGGTAGGAGGGATGCTATCAAGCTTTCCTCAATTAAAAGTTGAGGTTCAGAGAAGTCATGACCCACCTCCCAACCCGCTGCTTGTCCTGAGGAGGGGGCTAAACAATCAGCCAACTAATCTCAACTGAACTCCGTTATGATGACATTCTGTTTGAGAACCTCTGCTAGTTCTGTTCTTTGCCATTAATAGGCTCTATGCCATAAGATGTTTGCCAGTACTAAGTGTAATCATGCAGATCCATCCACTCTTTTCTCTACACAAACATACACACATACCCCTTTTAGAAAAAATACACTATCAGATACAAATGTGATAAGAGACCTTACAATAAGGCAAAGGCACCATCCACACAGGTATTGAAACTCTGACAATGACATAAAAGCATCATTAATAGCTAACGCTTATTGAGAACTTATAACACCAGATGCTGTTCTAAGCACTTTGCATGTATTGACTCTCCTAATCCTTTCAACAGTAATGAGGTAGGTATTACTATCCCCAGCTTATAAGGAACATGAGACAGAGAGGGGGTACATTTGCCCATGGTTTTACAGGTAGTTCAGTGATAGAGTCAGGATTTGAACCTAGTCATTCTGGCTCCAGGGTCTACAGTTCCAGCCAGGACACCATGTTACCTAAAACACACACACACACACACACACACACACACACACGACTCACCAACTATATTTGATAGCAGAAATCATTTTCTCATAGCTTCCAGGAGGTGTGGGACTACTTCCCAGAGCAGAGGTAAGAAAGCTTTTGCTGTAAGACAAGGTGATACTTTTGCTTAATTTTACCCCAAAGTACTATATGACCTGGGAGCAGCTGCAACTCAAAGAATAAATTAATTCACAGTAGAAAATTATCCTGCAGTACAGTAGTTCTGAAAATTTAATGGTCATGACATTCACTCCCCCAGCTTATTAAAAATACATTTTTCAGGGGACCCAGCCCCCAGAGTCCTATTCACTGGATCTAGGATTGGGTACAGTAATCTTTGCTGTTAACAAGCCTTACCACCACCACCTCCAGGCAAACCTAATGGAGGTGGCTCCCAGACCACACTACGTCAAGCGTGGCTCTTGAGAAGAGACAATTCTAGTTATGAATGGGAGGGGGGGATGTCACATGAGATACTGAGATACTGAAATTTGGTTCTTGGGTGAAGTGAGCCAAAAAACAAGAATTTAGGTATCTTTTAAAAGTCAAACAACAACTTAAACCATTGCTAGTAAAATGGTAATAAAATATATTAGAGCATGAACCTGAGTTAGAGAAATACGTAACTGAACCCCAGACTTCCTGCTTCACTAGTGGTGTACCTTGGGAAACTGGGCCTTCATTTTCCTATTATAAACTGGAGGTCATATTATTTACCATCCTATTACAAGCTAAGGCAATTTATATTTATTCCCACCATATGCCAGAAAAGTTAGCTTATCTTTTCTTCCTGCCTGGGATGTGCATACATGGCCGAAGGTGGAGCAACCATCTTGCCACTATGAAATGAGCAGAAGGGGCCAGCCTGGTGGTGGAGCAGTTATTCGCACGTTCTGCTTTGGCGGCCCAGGGTTCGCCGGTTCGGATCCCAGCTGAGGACATGGCACCACTTGGTAAGCCATGCTGTGGTAGGCATCCCACATATAAAGTGGAGGAAGATGGACATGGATGTTAGCTCAGGGCCAGTCTTCCTCAGCAAAAAAGAGGAGGATTGGCAGTAGTTAGCTTGGGGCTAATCTTCCTCAAAAAGAAAAAGAAAAAGAAATAAAAAGAAACGAGCAGAAGGACAGAAGGAGCTTGCATCTGCTATCATCGTGGAATGCCATGCCAGCTCTGAACTACCTATCTCTCAAGGTTGTAACAAGTTTATAAAACTCCAAATTTAAACCAAAGTTTTCTACATTTCTGTTACCACTGAATGCAATCACTGTCTGATACAATAGGATTACATGTGATTCTATTTGTTCTTTACGTACGCTTTTCCAAATTTAAAAAATAAAGAAGCCCTACACGGAAAGAACATCTCATTTGTTTCCACCCACAGAAAATCATATTAATCCATAATACTACAAGACCTTGCCTAGGGGTTCCCAGAAGTACTAATTTTCTTGTTTGTGAAATCATAGAGAAGTAGTTTTTAAAGACTAAAGAAAAAATGCCTAATATGTTTTCTGAGAACAGTAGACCAGTATGTTTACTTCATTCTTCTAAGAAATTCTGAGACCAATACTGTCTTCTAGATAGCCCTCCTTTTGTTCTCCCTAGATAGGTAATGCAGCAGCTTAGTGCTATGGGATCAGCTACAGAGAAAAAGATACCACGTTCTTAACTCCAAGGTTTGAGAGGCTGTAGGAGATAGAAATAATATGTATCACTTATAAATAAGGAGATCGGGTATTTCTTCCTGCCCTGATTAGCTGGGAAGGAAGAGAGATATACTAGAGCAGAAGCAAGGGAGAACAGTGGGAGGCCTATGCTCTACTCCTGCTTGTCTGGGTTATTCATTTGCCTGTTTGCTCTCAGAGCTATTTCCCAGCCTTCTCCTGCCTCAGCTCCTTGCCACCTGCCTTCCAGGTACTGTCAGTTAATGGGAAGCACTGACTAACGACTGGAGGAAGTGAGGAAGACAAGAGAGTATTTCTGCCTCTTCTAACTCAGGCAATGCCATGCTCCATGGCTCTAGCTGCCACCGTACAGCCCCTCACTCTGCAGTCCCAGTTCCCCTAAGGCAGCCCTCTCCATGGTTCTAAACATAACCAGCTTCCTGGCTCTGGTAGTACCACCGCCTCTCCCTCCCTGCTTCCCCCACCCCACCGTCCAAGACAGCCCTGAGTTTCTTCACAAGAATCTTGTTACTCCTTTATTTCTTTTGCCTCCTATGTAACCAATTCCCTATATTGTTTCCGTAGAGTCATCTGGTTTGGGTTCTTTGTTTTCCTTGATAGACCCTGACTGATACTGTTCTACCTTATCATTGTCACTTAGTCAAGTGATTGACTGAAAGAGGATAACTAAAAAAAAAAAAAAAAAGTCCCCTTTAAGTTTGGAAATCAGAATTGAATGGATTTGTGTCTCACTTACGGCTGAGCATCCAAGAGCTGCTGCCACAGAGAGAAACCCCAATCTGGGCTTGGTAAGAGGGCATAGAAATAGCAATATGGTACATGTGGGCCTAAGAAAGCTCATTATCACTCCTAGATTCCTAGGGCTGCCAGTGGCATGAAAGAGTACAAGACTTCCCTGGGGCTACACTGTCACTTTACATTTAGTCTAAGGCCTTTTGAAATCTAACTTCTGCTCTTTTCTAAAGCCATTTTACAAGGGTTTGCAGTGACGTATATTTTTACTCTTTTTTTGTGTTTATTCTATTTGACCATTTTTCAATTTTTGACTGTGGATACCCACCCTCTCAACCTGCAACTCCAGGTGGTCTCACCCTTCCTTGTTGGCCTTAAGGAATAAGAAATGGGATTTAGTTAGAGCAGTGAAGGCTGTCCATTTTTCTTCAATCCCAATTCGAGTGTGATGGTGATCACAGTCACCTTTGATTTTATCCACTTTTGTTTTCAACATTTAGGGCTATTGGGTTCTCATAAGTTTACATTTGTAGGGATCTTCTATATCCTTCAAATTGCTTTATGTGTGATATTTAGCTACAATAGCTTTTTTTGTTCAGTATTCATCTGGCATATTTTGTCCTTTATGTACAGGATAATTTGTTGTAACTTAGTCTAACAATCTCTTTAATGATTATTTCCACTCTATTTATTGAAACTACTGATTCAATGTTTGGATGTACTCCTATCATATTACCTTGTTCCCTATTTTGGTGAAGATTTTTTCTTGCATACGTGTGCTTCATTTGGCAATACGATCCCAAGGAACAAACGGTAAAAGCAAAAACAGAAGGATGGAGAACGAGGACAAGGATCTGTGCGATCAGCTGCCACCAAGGGACTGGTTGCTTCATCTCATGAGACGGCCACAGATCTCAAGCCATACGCCCAGTGGAAGAAAGAGGGAAGCAGCTATCCATTGGTCCCCACCCACCCACAGCCAAAAGTTCAGCCACAAATCAAGCCCCTCACCATAGGTACTTGAGCACTGTCCTCTGCGCAAATTCATTTCCAAACTGCAAGCTAGCCTTTTCCTCTGTTGTGATCCAAAATAAAGAATCATGTCTTTATACAACAAGCATCTCTCTTATCTTCCTGATCGAGATGTTTTCTTATTGTCTGGGTTATGTTCATCTGATTCTATTGATTTAATACATCCTATTTAAGGGGTTACCAGATCAAATAAAGACAGGATGCCCAGTTAAATATACATTTCAGATAAATAATGAATGATATTTAAGTATAACTCGGCCCCATATAATATTTGAAACATACCTACCTACTGAAAAACCTGCCTATGGAAAAAAGAGAATACCAATAATTGTGTCTTCTAAGTCAAAACAATTTATAAGGTATATTATCCATATATATTACTTAACTAAATAAACTTCCCTTGTCTATTACAATGTATTTCACTTTTAAATTAATACTACCAAGATTCTTTATTGTCTTTATGATAAAGCTCTGATCCTTAGCATGTTATACAGAGTGTATCCTAATTTGGCCTCAACTTCATTCCTCAACGTCATTTCCTAGTCACATTTTTTGGGACTATGTGTGACCTCCTAAACAGATGTACCACACACCACTCTTGTGCTCCCACATGCTGCTGTTCCCTTGGCTAACTCCTACTTGTCCCAAGATTCAGCCTTCTTGCCAATTCTCTTTCTCAACCACAAATCACTCTCTTCATCTCAATTCCACCAAGTCTCATGTCACCTAAAAATTTGTTTAGAGTCAGGACATTATATATATCAGATTCTGCAGTTTGCTGAATGTATTGGTCATGAATTTTTAGCCAAAAAAAAAACCCCATAAATTGTGCTTAAGACCTATTACTGATAGAAATACAATTTCCTCTTTAAATGTAACTCATAGCCACAGTGAATTTTTTTACTATTGGCCTCATATAAGATTATTACCCTTGGACTTTTTTTCCCTTCTTTCTCTCCCAAGGCTATGCATTTGGAGGATCGAATTCTCTGCAGGATGAATGTCTTGGATGAGAGAGGCAGTGAAAGAATAGAGTGGAATTAAATTCTGCTCATTTCTCTCCCCAGATTACACTGGAAAATGAATTGCCAGCTTCTTCATCATAAAAGTCACTAGGTCACAGGGGTCAACATGTACAGACTAAAACCAAAGTGGGATAAAGCCCTCTTGAGGTGAGGAATTAATGAAAAGAGATAGGCTAGCCATCTTTGAGCATTCGTTCATCACTGACTACTCTAAAATCCCAATCCCCTCACATCCTAAATTCATCATCTCTGGAGTTAAATCAAAAGCCTGACCAGAGCTTTGCCTGGAGGGGCAGTGGCAGCAAACAGTAGTTTTGTGGTTCTTGCGGCCCTCTGCCCTGACTCTAACCCCTCTCCTCTCATCTCTCCTTTAAATTCACAGGAAGCAATGAGGATTAGGACCTGGTCTTTGGTCCTTCTCCAATATACATGATTACCCTAATAGCTAATATCCAGAGGAGAACATGAGATCATAAGTGAAAGATACACAACTGAAGAGGACAAAAAAGCTTTGACATCAAATAACATATACCATCTGAAACAGAATTATTGGAACTAATTATTTTAAATAGTCCTGAAAAATATGCTTATGGAAAGATATTACATGAAGCAAGATTGTTAAAATGTCCATACTACCCAAACAGATCTACAGATCCAACGCAGACCTTACCAAAATCCCCATGGCATTTTTTTTTTTTTTAACAGAACTAGAACAAAAATTTTCCTAAAATTTTCATGGACCCACAGACAACCCTGACTAACCAAAGCAATCTTAAGAACAAAGCTGGACAAATCACACTTCCTGATATCAAACTATACTACAAAGCTACAGTAAACAAAAAAGCATGGTATTGGCAAAATGACAGACATGTAGACCAATAGAAGAGAATAGAGATCCCAGAAATAAACCCACACATATATGGTAAACTAATCTTTGACAAGGGTGCCAAGAATACACAATGAGCAAAGGACAGTGTCAACAAATAGTGCTGGAAAAACTGGATATCCACTTGCAAAAGAATGAAATGGGACCTCTATCTTATACCACATACAAAAACCAACTCAAAATAGATTACAGATTCAGGTGTTAGGTTTAAATCTACAAAACCCTTAGAAGAAAACAAAGGAGAAAAGTTTCATGACATTGGTCTAGGTAATGACTTCTTTAATATGACACCAGAAGCACAAATAACAAAAGCAAATACAGCTAAGTGGGACTACAAAACTAAAAATGCTTCTGTACAGCAAAAGAAATCAACAGAATGAAAGGCAACCTACAAAAGGGAAAAAAATATTCACAAACCATGTATCTGATAAGGGTCAATACCCAAAATAAGGAATTCCTACAACTCATTAGAGAAAAAGTGTAACTTGATTAAAAAACAGGCAAAGGACTTTAATAGACATTTTTCAAAAGATGACATACAAGTGGTGAACAGGTATATGAAATGATGCCTAATGTCAGGGAAATGCAAACCAAAACCACAATAAGATACCACTTCACATCTGTTAGCATGGCTATTACCAAAAAAAACCCAAAAATAAAGTATAAGTGCTGGCCAGGATATGGAGAAATTAGAAAATTTTTATACCCTCGAGGGGAATGTAAAATGGTACATCCAATAAGAAAAATAGTATGGTGGTTCCTCAAAGTTAAAAATGGAACTAGCTATTATCTAACAATGCCACTTTCGGGTGTATATCCAAGAGAATTGAAATCAAGATCTCAAAGAGACAGGTGCACTCCCGTGTTCATTCCAGCATTATTCACAATAGCCAAGATACAGAAACCACCTAGATGTCCATCAACAGAAAAATGGATTAAAAAATGTGTGGTGTATATACACAATAGCATATTATTCAGCCTTAAAGGAGGAGATCTTGCTATATGTGACAAGATGGATGAACCTGGAGGACGTCATGCTAAGTGAAACAAACCAGTCTCAGAAATACAAATACTGCATTATTCCACTTACATGAGTTATCTAAAAAGAGTCAAAGTCACAGAAACAGAGTAAAATGGTGGTTTCCAGAGGCTGGAGGTAAGAGGGAAAAGGGGAGCTGCTGTTCAACAGGCATCAAGTTGAAGTTATTCAAGATAAATAAGTTCTAGAGATCTGCTGTACAAAACTGTACCTATTGTTAACAATACTGTATTGCGCCCTTAAAAATTTAAGTGCTCTTACCACTATAAAGAAACTTTGTAAGTGACAATAGGTGGAATTTTAAAAATCAAAATATTTGGAATAAATAGTATGGCAAAAACTAAAGACTTAGGGAGTTGGAAGTTCAGATTGAAGAACTCAGAACACAACAGGAAAAGATGAGGAAATTTTCAAAAGATAAAGCATATATAAGACAGAAGTGCCAACAACTGGATAGGAGAAAAATCACAATCATCTCAATAGAGGCAAAACTACTTTTGCTAAAGATCAACATCCATTCATGAATTAAGAAGGCACTAGTAACCCAGGAATAGAGAAGAAGTTCCAAAGTCTGACTAAGAATATCTACATATAATCAGAAAATATTGAGGAAGAGGAAGAAAAATAGTCAAAAGAAACTATTAAATTGCAACAACATGGATGGACCTTGAGAGTATTATGACATGTGAAATAAGTCAGATGGAGAATGACAAATACCTTATGATTTCACTCATATGGAAGATAAAACAAACACATAGATACAAATAAGATGGATGGTTACCAGATGGGAACGTGGTGGGGAGGGCAAAAGGGGTAAAGGGACACGTGTATGGTGACAGATGGCAACTAGACTTTTTAGTGGGGAATACTATGCAGTCTATACAGAAGTCAAAATATAATGACATACACCCGAACTTTATACAATCTTATAAATCAATGTTACCTTAATAAGGAAAAAGAAACCATTAAAAAATATACAGTAAGATTGTTGGATTCAAAAATCAGCATACAAAAAATTTGCATTTTTCTAAACCTGAAGTGACCGTCTAGAAAACAAAACTAATTTACCATTTTTAATAGCAACAAAAACAAAACACCCAGGTTTTCGCTTAAGGAAACTAAGTTCTCTATGAAGAAAAATTTTTAAAACTTAATAAAGGACATAGGAGATGACTGATATAGAGATTTCCATAATCACAGGTCAGAGGAGTCATTGTAAGATAATATTTCACCCCTCAGATTAATCAAGTTTAATGTAACTAATTCGAATTCTAGTTGGATTCAAGGAACTCGTTTATTTGAAAATGTCTGTGAAAATAAAGATACGTGAATAACAAGCAGCCTTGAAACGAACTAAGAAAAGGTTATGTTACACTGCAGACACGAAGATATACTATAAATACCAATAAAAATTAGTATGGTACTAGTACAAAAATAGACAAATGATCTAATGGAATACAGTAGAGAGCTGAGATAGATTAACTTTTATATGAGAACTTAATATATAATAAAAAAGTCACCACAAATCAATGGTATATATTTAGGTAGAGCTTGGAAAACTGGTTCATGCACTGAGAAATGAAAATGAATTCCTATTTAACTCCAAAAAGTGGGCTCCAAATGGAATAAAGACCCAAATGTGAAAGGTAAACTATAAAGTAAATAAAAGAAAATATGGAAGGGTAGCCTCAAGATAAAGATGGGGAACAATTTCTTAAAATGACAAACCACAAGGAAAAGAAAACTAAATTTGGACCAAAATTAAGAATTTCTATACAAAGACACCATAGAAAGAGTTAAACAGATGACAGATTTGAAGAGACACTACCAATGTTCAAAATTAACAAGGGTGTAACATTAAAAAAATAAAGAAATTCCCATAAATCATTAAGATAAAAACTCCTGTGGGAAAATGGGCAAAGGATATGAACAATTTACAGAAGAGGGAACCCAAAAAGATAAGAGGCATATGAAAGGATGGTCATACTTATGAGTAATCAGAAAAATGCAAATTAAAATACTGTATCATTTTATGCCTAATAAATTAGGAAAAAATTGCTAGATAATGCCAAGTGTTGTTGGTACATGTACAGATTGCTCTCTAGAATATCTGTGCCAATCTGGCAGCACTTAATCAAATAAATTATACACTCTTTGACCTCAAAATTCCACACCTGAGTATGTGTCAAGGAACTTCTCACACAGGTCCTTTTAAGGGGCATATATAAAGATGTTTATTGCAATTCTATTTGTGATAGGATGTAAATGAAGGCAATCCATGTCTCTCCCTACCACAAGAAAACGGATACACAATCTGTGACAGATACACCACAGGGTACCATGAAGGACATAGAAGTAACAGACTAGATGGACCCAAGCCACAAAGATAGGTCACCAAAAGAGTGTTAAGAAATAAATATTTTTATAGTATTGTTTGTTTAAAATCCATACATAATATAAAAGTGATATCTGGAATTTTCTTCAAAATAATCTGGGTAGGATGGTGGTGAGTGAGGAGTTCAAAGAAGTTACAGATAAAATAATCTGGGCCGTGAGTTGATTATTATTGAAGTTTGTGATTAGTACAGAAAATTTTTTCCAATTTTTTCTCTACTTTTGCACACAATTTTTTGTATAATAATTTTTAAATGTATACAAAATATAATTTTTAACAAAAATATAAATATACACAAAATGCACCAGAATGGTTGCCTGAAGGAGTGAAAGGGAGGAGTAGAGAAGAGATATAAAAGGAAAAAATAAAAGAGGCCAATGAAGATAACACAAGTGTGATACTTCTTAGCTGGTGTATTTCCATTAATTTTACACTGAGAAGTTTCTAGGTCTGTAGCAGTAAAAGGCAATTATCATATGTCCCATTAATTGGTAGTCATTGCTTTCATTTGTCAAAGCAAATTAATATCAAACAATGTTGTTCAACACAAAAATCAATTCAATACCACGACCCTCCCTATAATAAAACTATTTCCTAAATGCCTCCTTTGGCACATATTTTACTATTGATTTACTATTACTGTTTAATATTTACTTATTTCCAAGTAATTGGATTTTTTTCTCCCAATACAATTCAGAACTTATTAAATATTTGTCCTCTCTTCCTATGTAACTCATCTTTTGCATATTTTAACGCACATAGCCAACTTGTACAATACTAGAATAAAGTAGAAAGAACTATTCATTACAATGAAATATTGACTATTTTTATTTCACCTTCTAATAGAAATGTCTAAGTCTCAAGGTACGTGCTACTGAACAGTGCATGTAATGAGGCCCCACCGAAAATCCAAAACCAACCTCAATATGGTTTGCCATAGAGTACTTTGTTTCCCCATTATCTGCAAATGGAAAAATTGACACAGTCAGAACAGAGCAATTATTGTGGGTCCCCAAGCAAATGTTAAAATAAAAGCATGGGTCCCAACAGAGAAAAGGTAGAGGGAATGAAAAGTACAATAAATGGTTCAAGCTAGGAGTTCTCAAATGTTAGCCTGCATCAGAATCACCTGGAGAGCTTGTTAAATCAGATGCTGGGGCCCCACCTCCAAAGTTTCTGATTACATATGTCTGGGTGTGATCCTGAGAAACATTTTCTAACAAGTTCCCAGGTGTTGGTGACAGTGATGACGACCCAGGGCTAAAATTCTCAAGTCACCCCTGCCCATGACCAGGGCCCCAACTCTTGATCACTATAGCATACTACCTACCATACAAACATGAAGTTTTGCTTAAGGAATTTTCCAAACAACCAAAAACATGTTTAAATTTATATGCATGTATACAAGGAAATTCTTTAACAGGATTCACCAACGTAATACTCCACTTCCAGAAACTTCAACCTGCCCAAATATTGTGCCAAACACTTGCAAGTCTTTCTTTTAACAAATATCTATGAGGGACTAACTATGTGACCCAGCACTCTTCTAAGTACTGAATGTAGGAAATGTATGAAGTACTGTATGAAAAAAACCATCTCTACCTTTCTGGAGCTTACATTCTCATGTCAAGGAGCACAAAGCTCCCAAAATAAAAGCCATAACAGGGGCTCCACTAGGCCATATGGTGTCTTCTTGTGAATTATTAAAAGTTCCTAAACAGCAAGTGGAGCATGGGCAACGTTTATCTCCTCCTTCTGCCTGGGTTGCCCCTTGTACAGTGTACAGCTTGTACAAGCAGTCATCTTTAGGGTCTTGTTTAAACAAGGCCCTTGGCCTTAAGCTTTGTCTCCTTTATTCCTTTAATATGCAAGTCTCAAGCTCAATTATGGGTTTTCAAATTCCACAGCATATTTCAAGGTTTTAGAGTGCTTTACAAAGTTGAGGTGGGGATAGAAATCTCAGGTACTAAGATCGGATAATCGTCTCCTCTGTCCATGGGATGCTATCACCTTGTTCCCTGCAAGGCTCTTCTTTTATTTTTCCCCTTCATCTCTAAGCTTCCTCCTTTTCTCCTCCCTTACAGGAAGCATACTGTGTTTAAGACTAACTATACATATTCAAATGTATGTATATGTGTGTAAAAACATATAAAAACTGTATGTAATCCTTTAAGTATAATGTTTTCATGTTTTTTTGAGGTCAATGTTTTTAACTTCCAAAAATTGTATTATGCTATAGCCTTTGCCCTGTTTCTTGTTTTTTACTCAACACTATGTTTTAATACACTTTTTATTTTTAACACTGTCTATATACAGTTGAATGTACCTCTAGTTCATTACTTCTAACTGCAAAGTATTCCATGGAGTGCATCTATCATTTTGTTTTTCCATTCCCCTAGTGATGGACACTAAGGTTACCACCAATGCCCAATTACCTCTAGCAATATTATAATGAAAATTCTGATACGTGTCTTCTAGTGGGCTATTTCAGGCTGGAATAATTACAAAATGAGAAGTGATAGGAAATAGTTGGAGAAAAAAATTCAAAACTTACGCAGAAAATCATTTCTCAATGATGTTAGAGGAAGTGTTGCTGGAGTTACCTTTTGATGGCAAGCAAAGTGAAAGCAACAAAAATGACTCTCTTAAGAAACTGACAGGAAATGCTTCCTCGCAGTTGTTCTCCTACAACCACCCAGGACCCGCGGACTGAGAGAAGAAACTACAAGTATCAGAGAATTCAGGGCAAGGCACTTAATTAGAAGGAATTAGTTCGTAAATTTAGAGAAACGGTCATGTTAACCTAGCAAATGTTATTTTAGTATCAACTGTATAAGAAAAAGTAAGACCTATTCCACTTCCTACAATGATACCACCCATCTGCTTCTCTTGGTTTATATAGTTCTCATTCTAGGGTAGTTTGGGAATGATGTCAGAGGAAAAGTTGTTTTCAATACCTGAACAAACAGACCCTCAAGAGTCGTCATCACCAATGGTTCTCAATGCTGCCTACATTTTGGAATCACCTATCAAAAAATTCCAATGCCAGGGCTCCATGCTGGGCTACTTAACTCAGATTCTCTGGAAGTGAGCCAAGGAGTGGTATTTTTTAAAACTTCTCATAGAACCCAAATGTGCAGACAGAATTGAACACGTCAGTGAGCTAACCATTTTAAGTTACAGGTACTCAGGCTGTCAATCAAGATATCAACAGTAAGTAACAGGAAACATTTTCTCAAATCAGCATAAACAATAAGGGAATTTATTAGCTCACTCAGTCACCGGTCCATAACACAGACAGACTTCTGTTAAGGTACATCCAGGTCCCAGCCATGTATCTTCAAAGCTCTGCCACTGCTGCTCTGATACCTTCCACCTCAGGCTGTTAACAAGAGGGTTTGCACCCACTTCAACACCACATATCGAAGCACACCCAGTAGTTGCTTTTTTACCACAGTGAAACCTTCCCCAGAAGCCCCTAACATATATCAGCTCACAGTTAATTGGCAAGAACTGGGTTCCAAGCTGACAATGGTAATTGAATTATCAAGACCAGCTGAGGCTGATGGTTCTCAAACTTGAGTGTGTGTTAAATCAGCTGGCGAGCTTATTAAACCACAGGTCACTGGGCCTCATCCCCAGAGTTTTTTTATTCAGTACTTCTAGGGTAGGGCCCAAGTATCTGCATACTCAGTTCCCAAGTTATGGTGATTCTGATGCACTTTGAGAACCACCTGCTGAGAATGTAAACACATGAGTATGTGAAAGAGTAAACACCCGTGGTCATTTAAATATGTCCACAATGCTCTGACACTCCTTTCAAAAGGTGGACTAATTCCCCTTTCCTTTACTGTGGGCCAGACTTAGTGGCTCAATTCTAACAAACAGACTAAAGTGGAAGTGATGGTGTATGACTTAAATAGTAGGTCATAAGAGACATTGCAGCTTCCATCTTGGTCAATATCTCTCTTGAATCATTTACTTTGGAGG
The DNA here is from genome assembly GCF_021613505.1 of Equus quagga. NCBI lineage: Eukaryota > Metazoa > Chordata > Mammalia > Perissodactyla > Equidae > Equus > Equus quagga. Next base: position 50,015,423 of record NC_060268.1, read on the forward strand.
AAACAAATGACCACGTCACGAGAATACTCTAAGGAGAATCGCACATGGTAAAGAACTGAAGCCTACAGCCAACAGCCTTGTGAGCGAGCCCTCTGGGAAGCAGATCCTCCAACTCCAGTCAAGTCATCAGATGACTGCACCCTTGCCATTATCCAGACAGCAAACTCATGACAGATCCTGAGCCAGAACCCCCAAAAGAGCTGCTCCTGAATTCCTGACCCACAGAAATTATAAGATTATAAATGGTTGCTGTGTTAAGCCACTAAATTTTGAGGGTAATTTGTTATGCAGCAATAGATAACTAGTAAAATAAGTGAACAGAATTGAAAAGAGGAAAAAGAGAAACCATCTTGAGTAATCAATAGTGTCTGGTGCATCTTGCTTCAGATAATGAAGATTTAGTACAAAAACACACCTGCCTAGAAAACTAGGAAGTCCAAAGTGGATTTTAAGGAACAACAGGAACTTAAAGTTCTTTTTATATCCAAGGAACCTCTAGGAATCTCAGTGTCAGGAGCTCAGGGATCTCTACTGTAGTGCTGCTCCTAGGCTAAGTCAACAAACATCTGTTCCATTCTCCTCTTCCTATAGACCAGCCTTCTCACTCTATTCTATTTCTTTTGTTGTTGTTAATCTCATAATCGTCCTCTGGTTCTAGTCTGTCCCTCCTCCCAGGGTTTCTCAGACTCTCTCATTGCTACTCAGAGAGTAGTCTGCGGAACACCATCATCAGTTTCACCTTGAAGCTTGCCAGAAATGCAGAACTTTGGGCCCCACCCAGACCTACTGAATCAGAATCGGCATTTAAGTTTGAGAAATGCTGCTCTACATCATGACTGTAGCCGCCCCTGACACAGGAAGGGTTAATAATCACTGGAAAAAGCTTGCCAACAAACTGTGACCCGGAGGTGAGAAGGCCGGTTAGCCAATGACGGGTAAGACCTCCAGGGGGAGGCAACCTAAGACAGGCATCGGCCGCCAGGGGCCACAGATGGAGACACGATATCAGGAGCAGGAGGGGCCGTTGCCTAGGAGGCCTTGCGTGCTCCAAGAGAAAGTATATGAGCACAGCAATAACATGATAATATCAAAACAGAGGCCAAGGGAGGGCGCCTTGAGAAATCACTAAGAATTCTTGGCATTCGCTAATTACTTCATCCAGAACACCTGTGTATGTTTAACAGATGTAAGCTATGTATATATTGAAACGCTGGTTATAATAAACTCAGAGTGTCCATCAGCCCTCTCCACATCTATCCTGATGTGTACATTGGATTGCGACACCGACAATGACCATTAGGCTTATGCTCCCATCATTTACAGTAGTAGTTCCCAAATTTTGATGTACCTTGTAATTACCTGGGATCTTTAAAAAATACTGATGCCTGACTCCTACCCTAAACATTCTGATTTGATGTGTATGAGGCAAGACAGGACACTAGAAGTTTTAAAAACTTCCAGATGATTCCAATGTCCCATAAAGTTAGGGAACTATGACCTTACAACCTTCTTTTCTTGGTATTTCCCAATTAAATTTCAAGAAATAGAGCATTTGATGAACCTGTCTTATCCTTTTATACAAAGTCATGCTATGAGCCTTTAACCATTCTATAAAGTGACTAAACTTAATCCAATCAATCATGGGGGAAAGAGTGGACATTGCAGGATTACATGACCCAAAACCTAACCACAGCTGCTCAGAAAGGCTGTGGGAAATGTAGTTTCCTTTAGTGCAATGCTTCTCAAATTTGACTGCCCATTAGAATAATCTAGGGAGTTTTAAAAATCTCAATGTCTAAATCTCACAGACCAATTAATTCAGAATCTCAGGGTTAAATCCAGGCCATCAGAGTTTGTGAATCCGCCCAGGTAATTTCAATCTGCAGCCAACACTGAAAACCACTTCTAAAGTAGAAAGTGGGAGTAGCAGTGGACATATCCAGTTTTTGGAAAACATAAACAGCTTTCCAAAACAAATACAAATCACAATTATGTTGGCTTTAAAATCATTGTTATTTAAGTTGTCTTTGGTCTCAACCTAAAATCGGTTGAGTGAACAGAAGCATCACGTAAGGGAAAGAACATAGGTTTTCAATCAGACCTGGGTTTAAAATCCAGTGGTTGAGTAGATTTGGTCAAGTTTTTAGTCTTGATAAACTTCAGTTTCCTCATCCATAAAATGGAGATAAAACCAATTACCTCAAAGGGTTAAGAATAATAAATTTTACAATGTACATATGTGTCTTAGAAATTGTAGGTAATCAAATGTTATTTGCTTCTTCTTCCATGTATGGGGGCATATTTTCTTTAAAAAAGTGTAATTTGGTGTATTATTGGATGTAAACTTCCCACAAATCCCATGGGGTAGGAGTACTATTGTTATTCCAATTTGACAGATGACAATGCTGAAGCTCAAAAAAAGGTTAAATGATGAGTAATAAACTTGAAATTCAAACACAGGCTATCTAATCCCAAAGCCCAAATTCTTAACCATCCCTCTCTACCCCCTCTCTAAAAAACTCCCTTTTTCTTTGTCATGAAAAGCAAATATCTATCGGTGCAGATATGGGGTAGAAATGACGAATTGGGAAAGAGGAGAGTAAGGACTTTAGTGATATGGTGGAGCACCTGTGCTACCAGCATCCTGGTGATTGTCCTGCTCTTTTTCTTCCCTCAGGCCAAGTTGTCAATTGCAGACCTCTGCCTTGTCCTAGAAGGTCACAATGCAATTTTTCAAAGGTGGTACTGTCAGTATATTTCTGAAAAATCACCAGAATGTGCTTATTTTTTCATACACAATTCTTGCTTATACAAGCATAACATAGTCTGTACTTTCACAGACTAAGGAATGTAAGAGATACAAACCTATAAATAACCGTTTCCAATTAACCTTCTTCTGTCCTCCCTGTCTTTCAATTTGATCCAAGTTATCTCTCCTTCAGAAGCCAATTACAATTGTCACTTGGTTTTTTTGGATATATCTCTTTTCTTGTTTACACTGTTTCTGTTATCTTGTAGTTAATTCCTGCAATCTCTCCTGGTAAATTCATTAGCCAGGATGGTTTACAATTTAACTAAATTTTATTTGCACTTCTTTGCATCTTTAAACACACTCATCCCTGTATAAGCTTTCAGATTAGGACACACGCAGGAAAAATGTCTATCAAGACTGATAATAGATTTAAGAGTCAGAACTGGAGCAAGCCCAAGTCCTAAATGTAATTTAAGGTAAAATTTGTCTTTGGCATACTTCACTTATTCTCTTTAATTTCTAGGACTTCTCAGTATTCAGATCTTTTCATATTCCTCTTTCCCTATCAAAATGGAACTGCCCCATATCGAAGTCCCTTAGTTCTCTGCTAAATAACAATAATCTCCTCTGTTTGCTACATTATCATTTTTCTGCTGAATCATACCCACTGGCATAATAGCATGTTCAAATATTTCATATCTTGAAAAAAAACCTTCCTTGAGCCCACATTACCTTTAAGTGACTATCCCATTTTTTGACACCCTTTACAACACAATTAATCTGGAGCAGTTAATAGTCCTCTCTCTGCTTCCTTACTATCTAGTCTCTCTGAAACCACTTCAAACAAACTTTCATCCCTACCACTCCACTGAAACAGCTTTTGTTAAAATTATCAACTACTTCCTCCTTGCCAAATTCAATGGGCAATTCTCTGCTTTTATCTTCCTCAGTCTCTCAGCAGCATCTTACAGTGTGATTACTACCTCCTTCCTGAAACACATTTGTACCTTGACTTCTGACGACACCAGGCTCCGTGTTTTTTCTGTTGGTTGCTCTTCCATAGTCTCCTTTCTTGGGTCCTTCTCCTCTGCTTAACTTCTGAGTATTGTCTCTCACCCACTTGTCTACTCTACTAAAATTATCCCCCAAATACATTATCATGTATTTGCATGACTCTAAATGCCCTCTTGGTAAGCATTCCCAAACTTACATCTCCAACCCTGACCTCTCTCCAAGTTCAAACCTGCATATCTACTTGCAAAACTACAAGCTGTCCACTTAATGCATCTTGCATATTTAATAGACATCTCAAATTTAACATGTCCAACACAGAATTCTTGATTTTCAAACCAAAAACCTTCTCTTCTGCGAGCTTCCCTACCTCACTTGATAGCACCAGCACTCACCCCTTGCTCATGACTCCTTGACTCTTGTCCTTTGCCTTTGTCCCTGATTTGTCTCCATCAATCCCTTCAGCTCCCTACCCTACCCCTACATGCCACATCAATCCATCAGCTGATACTTGTGTTCTACCTCTGAAATACATTCCAAACCTAGCCACTTCCCACTATCTCCATTGCTACCACCCTAGTTCAAACTATTGTCAGTTTTCTCTGGGTTAAGTGTAATAGCTTTCTAAGTCATCTCTCTGCTTTTACTCTTGCTTTCCCTTACAATCTAGTCTCCATTCAGCAGACAGATCAAAGAATCTCTCTCCCCTGAATAAAGCTTCCAGTGGCATTTAATTATACTTGGAATAACACCTGACTCTTTACTTTGGCCTACATTTCTGATGGTTTGATGCCTGGGGTGGTCTTTATGCTTTCCTCCCTAATGTATATTTTTTTCTTCAAATGATTGGCCTAAAGCAGTGGTTCTCAAACTTGAATGTCAAATAGCTGACTATAGAACTGGGACAAAAAATACGCAAGACGAGCCTGGAGTATCTTGTGTCATAAATAAGGAACAGATGTGCTAACACACACACACACACACACACACCCCAATGGAAGTATGTCAAGGGGGCGCCACAGGAGCCAACTGAAAGAGCTCTCAATGGCCAAAACTAAAATAATTTGAGCAAGAAAATAAAGTAGTGTGGATTATAAGCCAAAGTGTAAAATCCATGATCCCATACGAATATAAACAAAGGTTGAAAAAAATAAAGGGGAGAAGAGAAAAGTCTCCCATGCAGAAGAATTCCAAATAAATTATGTAGATACTTCACCTTAAAGAAGAAATCTGAGAAACACCACTTCAACCAAGGAATCAAGATTAATGTCAAGAGTCATACTCATGTTGACAGTATGATGAAAATGACGCTTTACTTCTGTAGTCTTCCTCCAAAAAGCTCATAACCCCAATTTAATCATGAGAAAAACATCAGACAAATTCCAGTTGAGGGGCGTCCTACAATGTACCTGACCAGTATTCCTCAAAACTATCAATCAGCAAAAACAAGAAAGTCTGAGAAACTATCACATCCAAGAGGAACCTAAGGAGACAACAACTAAATGTAATGTGGCATCCTGGATAGGATCCTGGAACAGAAAAAGGGCATTAGATAAAAATAAGGAAATCTGAATAAACTATGGACTTTGGTTAATAGTAATGAGTCAAAACTGGTTCATTAATTGTAACAAATGTAGCATACTAATGTAAAATGTTAATAATAGAGGAAACTGGTGGGTGGTATATGGGAACTCTCTGCACTATCTGTTCAAGTTTTCTGTAGATTTAAAACTGTTCTAAAAAAATAATGTCTATTTTTTAAAAATATTTTTAAAAAAGACAAACCATTTGGGGACATTATAAACTTTCTGAGAAGGCAGTGGATTGCTCCAGCACTTGAAATGGTAGTTTGAGTCAATATTATTCAAATCCCAGGTGACTTCTGATTTAACGCACAAACTTACTAAGACTAGGCACTGTCTTAATGATCCAGGTGTAAATAAAAATCTACTTTCCTCTCTCCTTCTCCCCAAAGGCGTAGTAAAATTTGTCTGAGGTTTCCCAGCCTGTGTTCACCTGAAGATGTCCTGATGATCACTTCTCTTTGACTTTCTCAAACTTAAGGCCATGTCATGATTGTCAATAGATTTCACAAGTTTATACCTCGTTCTATTTGAATATCTACTCAAAAGCTAAAAAACTTGAGTGTACATCAGAATCACCTGGAGTGTTTATAAAACTATCTGGATGCCTCTTCCAGAGTTTCTGATTCCTTAAGTCTTGCATTTCTAACAAGTTCCCAGGTAATACTGATCTGCTGTTCCAGGTATCACACTTTGAGAACTACTAAGCAAAACCAAACGTGGCAACTCCATTCTTACCATTTTCTTTTTAGGAATGGGCATGAGATCCAAACTCAGCCAAATGATGCATGAGAGGAAATTAAGTCTGTTTCTTCTGGGAAATCCTTCCTCATCCTTAAAAGAAGGCCCAGACTCCTTTCTTCTCCTGCCTGTCTTGTGCTTGAATATAATATCTAAATCAATTGCAACCAGCTTGAGATCATGAAGGAAGCTACCAAAAGTTGGCATAGCAAAGAGTTGGGAAAAACCTGCACCTTTAATCATGTCTTGAGCTTTTGAATCAACCAACCCCAGAGCCCACCCTATCTACAAACACTCATGTGAGATAAGTTATTTCCTTATTGTCTAAGCCAATTTGAATCCTTGTTCTCAGTTTTTTTGTAGTTAAGATCATCCTGAAACACTGTTTCTCGGATCTCATCCTCTCCCAATCTCCCCATCATTTACTAGCTCCAACCACACTGGCCTTCAGTTTCTCAAGCCTATAAAGTTCATTCTACATCAGGATCTGCCATTGACAGTCCCTCTACCTGGACTCTCTGCCCCTAGATCTCCCCACGGCTGGCTGCTTCTTGTCATTGGAGTAGTAGCTCAAACGTCACTTTTTTAAAGAAATCGACCCAGACCACACAATCTGAAGTGGTGTTTTCCACCTCACCTACAATTTTCTTTATCCTTATTACCCCATTCTATTCAGAGCATTTACATCATCCTAAATTGTATCATAGCATTTGTACATTTACTTACTTTTGTTCGTTTTCAGCTGCCACCACCCCCCTCTCTTTCTAAAATGTAAGATCCATGAGAATTGTAACCGTCTCTGTTTTGTTCATCTCCATATCCCCAGTACCTCGAAGAGTGCCTAGGAATGGAATGAGTGATTAACAAATATTTGTTTAATGAATGAATTAACTAAAAAAACATATGCTCACTTTAAAATAAATTTGGACATTTTCCAAATGTGAGGATTTCAGAAAGATTGTTGAGAGAAGATATTTAAAAGTAGATGTTAAAGATTCCCTCCAAAAAGAAATCACTCAGTGTAGAGAATCATATACTGCATCTATACATAGTGCACCTAGATTCTAAATAAGAGATCCAGTACAACTGTCACCAAAACTCCTGGTGCGTAGTTGCCAACAGATCCATATACCCAACTTCAGCAATGCCAGCAAAAGAAAGAGTGGCAAATTTCAAAGTCAAAAGTCTCCAACGGCAGAGAAAATACCTTATCTCTAACCCAGGGAGGTTCCTGTAATTAACAAGATAAAGGATTATTTCATGTTTGTATTTTTTAATAGCAGTGTATGTTTCAATATGAGTCAGGAGTGGAATCCCTAGCATTCACTTAACCTGGCCCAGAAGTCAAGTCAGTTTCCTAGAAAAGGGGATCAGAGATAGGCTTAGAAAGGAGTACGGCCAGGGGAGTTGAAAGCATGTTTCTCACTTGTTCTTCAGAGAGAAGCTCCATCCAAAGGGCATCCTCACAAGCATCTAGAGCACAGTGATTGAATAATTCATTTCTTCCTCCAACACCTGCAACTTCCCTGTACTCTGGATTGATGGTTTACTCTGAGCTCACGTACCAGAAGCACCCTCCCTGCCTCCTCTGGGACAAGATCATATGGGTCCAACAAATTGATTCTCCCCATATTCTGCTTTTATGCTACTTTTGCAATTGGAAAAATCTCCTTACTAAGGCCACTGGCCTGATGGATGAGCAGAATCAGCAGCTACTGATGAGGTAGGATTTATAGTTGAGAGATAAAGCCTTTGACTCCCTAAGTAATTCCCTAGCCACTGCCCATGATAGAGCTTCCCCTAAAATGGGACAAAATCCTTTAAAAGTGAACAATTCTCATTTTACATAGTCTTCCTGTCCCATAACTTTCCTTAAGTGTCTTGTTGAATTTAAACAATTTTAGTAATAGTTTTAATGAAGAGGCAGGCGTAAGTTCCAGGAGGAGCATATCCATCACAGGAAGATACATTATGAGGTCATCCCTATTCAAGTAACCTACCACATGATCATAACAAGGTCAAACCAAGAGTTTACTCTCTAAGACCTGAAACTGATTTAATCTTGAGAGGAAGAATTCTGTTTGATTTTGTTTTTCTAAAAGTTACTCTTTAAGCCCATGGGATACCTACTCACCCTCCTTCTTTAAGGAAAAAAAAAAAGAACCTTCTCTCTTTCCCATTTGCCATCCAAATGAGCCACAATATGTATCTGAGCACTGAGAAGCTAGAGAGTCCAAAGCATAGGGCTATCAGACATTATTCTGTTCAGAATGATGAGTGTGGAGGATAAGAACTCCCCTCACTGTTGCTGCATACATTACTCATGCATGGATTCACAGACAAAATAACCAGTTACAAAAGGCTTTCTACACTAGTTCTGGTTTATAAATCACTCTGTCCTGAATTTACTTTCATTTTTATCTGCTCCTGATTCCCATAAACATACCTACATTAGTCCTGTTTGGTCTTTGTGTCTGATTTGTCAACTGATTTTAACATGCTTGCCCTGTTTTTGCTACTAAATTAATTATTCTGTTTCTACCCGATTACTCTTAAGTAAGACTAAGCCTTATAAGGCTTATAAGGCTTAACAAGAGAAAAAAGTCATTTTCAAATTTTAGCCTTATGTTAATTCATAATTAGGACTAGCAGGCTGTGCCTTCACTCTTTTATTTATAGTTATCAACTACCTATGTATCAAACCTGATGCTAAGCACCATAAGGAAAAATAAAAATGAAGACAGTTTCTGCCCATTATGTCAGTTGCAACATGATAAGAAGTGTATTAAACTAACTGTTATATTCATTAGAAAGTAGTAAACCTACCACATAGATTCCACTAAGATTTGTGGGAGGACACAGCTGGAATACAGCAGAGGAAACAGAGACCAGCTTCAAGAGAAACAGCTCATTAAGAGAGGTGATGTACTAAATTTCATTGCCAAGAAAATATATACCTACAAGAAAAATATATAAATTGGAGAGAAGGAAGCTGCAGAGCATTTGATTTTAGGAAAATACAGGGCTGAGGGGAGGAGTGAATGATTGCAAAATTACACAACAGACCACATATCAGATTGAGAAAATATATGGTTTATTAAACCTTGATACAGATTATAAACTTTATAGGCAGAAGTTATAAAAGTGATGGAGATAAGCAATTGAGCCATCTCATTTGATCAAATCCTATCTGAGAAATTCTGGACTTCACTTCCAAAATGGGTTTCTCTCTGAAAATGTAGATAGTAACCTGTGGAAACTGCTTCTCTAACAGGAATAAAGTTAGTTAAATGAAAATGTCAAAACTTCAAGGAAAAGTAATCATATAACCTTGGATTTTGCAATAGCTGGAAAAAGGGGAAGTTGGTCCAGTCAAGAATATACACTATCTGGGAAGGCAAATTCCAAGACATTCAAAAGAAAGGTAAGATTGGTTCCATAAACTGGTCTCCATAAAAAAAAAAAAAAAAGTGACTCACAAAGTTGGAAGATTTTTAAAATAACTTTGATTATATGGCACCAAATCCTGACAACAAGGATAAGAAGTGTATTCAAATAACTGTTGTATGGTATTTTTTTCAAAATGGAAATAGGTAGGAGAAAAGGCCATGTGATGAGAGACTAGTGTAGTTGCCAGGAGGTTCTTCGGTGGGTTCAGAATCTCTAAAAATGTACAAATGTTGAAAATGCGCAATCAGATACGAATATAAAAGAAGTCTTAGAATCAGGGAAAAATAGTGGGAGGTCGGCTAACACCTGTAGTATTAAGCTGAGACTTGAAGAAAAAGTGGAACAAAAGGAGGAATAAACAGAAAAAGGATGGAAGGAAGCTGCATAATGAAATGTCTTTAATATAGGATAAAGGGAAGAAATCAACTAAATCCTCTCTCAGCTGCCACTCACTGGCAAGGGAATCAGCATGGAAAGAGTGGTGGCTTGGGCTTCAGTGAGATTGATTTCTTACCCCTGGCAGCACCACCTTTGCTTGGCTGAGTTTCCATTTCCTTCTTGTCCTGCAGAGCTCTTTATGACAGGGAATCTATTTGGTTCTGTACATGGGTGAGCCACGTACTTGGTCCACCTCCTTCTTCCCAAGACCCCCATTTTCTAAGAGGATTCTTTTCTTTTATTACTTTAGCTTCTACAGCAGTGTTCAACCTTTTGACATCCTCTTACTGTAGAGTGTTTAAGTGAATAAGGACAAATACAAATTAAAAATAAGTCAACTTTCCTTGTTGAAAATAGGGGGAGATTTCCCTCTCTTCCTTTTTCTTTGAGCATTTACCTTAGACAACTTGGAATGTAAGTACATTCTCATCCCTTTGACATGTATATAAATCCTTTTGAAGACCAGATGGGCCTTTTGTCAGCCAACCTTTCGTCTGTTTTATGACCTAGAATGTCTTTCTCAAGGACCTGAGAGCCATCTGTTTGAAATGCAAACTTCAAGGGAGATAGCACTCCTATCTCCTAGTTTCTGCTGGAAGCTAGGAGCCTAATTTCAGTGGGCACTTGGCTCCGAGTTGCAAAACTGCCTCCTGTCACAAAGAGATAAGTTTGTTTTTTCTCTGGATAAAGCAATTTAGCAAACACAGCTGGTCACCCCAATTACCAGGTAAAGTTAGGATGAGTGTTGAAATGCTCTTACTTGAGGACCAGTTATTGTTTATCTCGAAAACTGTATTTAGTGGGTTGTATATGCTTTGTTATATAAGGGAGTGTGATTCCTCTGTCTTTGCGATGATCTCTTGGTGGATTGCCTGTGATATGCAACACGTTCTGGTTTAATGCTTATTCAGTAATAAAAGCGTTTTATCTTCTCTACTAACTTTGTGAAGAGGATTTTTGGGTTGGGAGATTTTTTTAATTATATTCCTCCAACAGGTACCAACCACTGTTTTCCTGATGACTCATGGAAAATAAGTATACTACAAACATAGTTTGTGGCAGGATGCAAAAGATAAGTTTATGCCTGTAGGGAAGGAGGTAACCTTACAGTACACTTAGTTTGGGAGTGTTGCTTTATCCAATCTCAGCAGCTGATATCTTCAATACTGTATATGTTATTGTTGGAAAAAAATTTCTAGAATAGTTTTTTTTTTTCTCTTGATTCCAAGGAAGCAAAAGTCAGAAGTGAACTTAACTTGAGTTTCTGTCCTGAAAAATAAAGATTGTGACCCATTTAATAATGTTGAAATGACATCTGGAAATTTTTCCAAATGGAAAAAAGTAGCGTTGCAGATGTTTTCATGATATATCTGAATACTAAACATTTGCAGTCTACATAACAGAAGAGTCGTGCTCTACTGAAATCACCATCTTTTTGTAACAAAACATTTCATTAGAGGTCATTGAAATCTTGCAAACCCTTTGGCATCACATTTTCACCCACAAGCCTCTATATATTAATAGTAATTGGCTTTTGACAGATATTTGCTGGTGGAAGTCGTGTGTTTCCCCATGAGGTAGGGACTAACAGTCATATTGGAGACTGGCTAGACAACAGCCACACAAAGATGGCCATGTGGTGATGGATATGCAGGAAATCTTAGGGTTATGGAGAGCTAAGTTCCCTGTGGTCAGTAACCAGTCTAGGAATACAAAGTTAAACAAAATTGTCAGAGATGTCATTGCAATACTGAGATGAAGAATATGGATGACATATTGTCACCCAGAGAAGTCCCTAAAACATTTTCCATGTCCAATGCTTTGTTTGTAAGTTGTGCTTGCTTACAGGAACCAAGACAGAACATTGCCAGATACCAAACCACAGAACCAATCCAAACCAGAAAGGTCCAAGATGGTGATAGCATTCAGTGCACAAAAGTTGGTGTAGGCAAAACGAAGCATGCACAAAAGGTTCTGGGTGCAAGAAGGAAGATCTGTGCATGCCCCAACTGCCCTCGCCCCAAGCGATGACGTGGAGACCCCTCCCCCCTTCACATCCCATAAGAACCCTGCTCACCTCCCATTTGGGGAGAAAGTGTTTTAGGGTATGAGTTCTGCCTCCTCCATTCATTTATCAATGAATAAAATTTCTGCTCGGCTATTCTGAACCTGGTCCCGTTCTATTGGCATGAGTGGCTCTAGGCAAAAGGACCTACTTGCAGGTCACCTGAACTTTAGGGCTTGGTAGCAACGTGAGTTACATTCCATAAGCCAACTTTAGGAGTGATTGATTGGAATGATGTGTTGAGAGACATTCCGAGGTCGTGTCTGTCATGTGTGTAGAAGCAGGAAGCTGTAGCCCATGGGTCACATATTTTCTATTCCTAATATAAATTTCCTTGTCATTTTGTGCCTCAGTTAGATCTATTTACAGAGTCTAGGCTGTCCTGGTCTACAAGAAAGGGTCAAGAAATAACTACAACTTGTTAGATGACAAATTCTGTCCCAGGCTATAGCATGAGGGATGACTGGTAAGTCTTGACCATAAGAACCCAACTCACTCAAAGCCATAATTTGGGGAGACTAGTGAGGAGACATCTGTTCCACAGTTCCCCAAATTCAAGAGCTGAAGGGCTTGGCTTAGACAGAAAAAAATATATAATCCAACCAACTTCCAAGAAAGCAAAGGACAGTACTCTTTAGGGGCCATGCTAACCAATGATCGTCTGGGGCATTTTTGAAGGAGTCGTACCTCTCCTTGCTGGTTGGTTTTTAATATTTCCTTCAAATCTCAACCTCTACATATTTATTGAATCCTAGACCTGGAAGGTATCTAGGAACTTATGAAATACAACTCCTTCATTTTCCAGTAAAGGAAGGAAGGTGAGGCCTAGAAAGGTAAATTGTTTAAGGTCGCATAGCTGCTAAGTGGCAGAGACAAGTCTAATAGCCCTAGGATCAGAAGAATTCAGTCCTCTTTTCATTTCACTATTCTGTGAGACTGACCCTCCCTCCTTCACTCACTCAATCTGGAGTTCTTTTCTCAATCAAACCCTCACCTCATGGGAGGATCCCACCAGGGTGCTGCATCTAGAGTTGGAAGTGTGTGTTAAGTGGACAGATTTGAGCATAGGGACATACATGGCTGAACCCCATGGGCTTCTATGATTCTTATAGGAAACAAGTACCTGTCATCCCCCAGGTGGTCTTTATAGATGCCCACCGGCCCACCAGAAGGTTGGATTAAGCTTCCACCCTGAGAAAAGGTCCCACCCCACACCTCTCATGTAAGGTCAAACTCACAAAGAGTAGGTTGCCCCTCAAGGGATCTCTCAATTCCTTGAGACTTTTAGTACATCAGATCCTCATTGGTAGTCCCCCATGGATCCTTATCTCCTATTCCTGACTGCTCCTGAACACAGAGACATGTAGCAGCACTCTTTTTGCCTGTGAAGATTTCTAGTTTCCTCTTCACTCTTAATAAGGCTGACTAAATTTTAGATCTTAAAATTTTAGGTTCTCTTGGGGTCCCAACATGGTGCTCACATTTTTAAAGTTAAGACTCATGAAATGGAGCTCAGTATTCAACACTGGAAACCTGGAATAGCCTTACCTCTTCACGAAGAGTGAGGGGAATGCTTTTGGGCAGAGTTTCACTTCTTTGACCAATCTTAGCTGCTTAGCAAGCTGAGGACTCAAGGGTCTTTGTGCTCTAGTGCGCATTTCCAAACATTAGGGTGAGACAACAACTTCAGATCAGATCATTCCTCTCTTTGATCATGTTCTGGGATCAGTACCAAAGAGACCATTTCATAAATCTTCTGTTGCTTTACATTTATAAAATATTTATTCTCCTCCAAGTTTATCTAAAACACAACGTCATGGACCTTTTAACACATTGCCCATACATAGAACAATCTAGAGCACAAGCATCAAAAGGTTGGGTAATGTTTCATATTAGTCCTCAGTGTATGTTGGCAACTAAGACACCATGTGATTTGAGTGCATAGAAAGACACCAATGACCACATAAACAATATCAGCAGTGGGAACTCTCCTGGAAGGTGAATATTTTTAAGATCTAATGAAACATCATTCTAAACAACAAAGTTTTCTCCCCGTTTGTTAGGACCTTCTCAGAATGAGTGAGGTTGTCTCGCGGTCCTAACAGAGCCAGAATCAACAGCAGGATACATGCTAGGATAAAACAAAACAAGACCATGGGGGCCTGCTACCAGGCTTCAGCATGACAGTGTCATAACGTCTTATCTTCCTAAGTTCACCCCTGTAAGGGAGCATCAGAGAAGAGTAGCAGCTGTAGGGACTGCAGTAAAGAATCACAAGCAAACAGCTCTCCTACAGCTGCTAACAGTCAGGGGGCTGACAAACTCTTTGATCTTTTCATCTTTCAAGATTACTTTGAAATGAAGAGAGCTAGAAATATCCTAAAGATCAGGACAATACAGAAAGTCTTCCTTTTGCCCTTAAAGCCCACTAATAGGAGCGCAGAGATTTTACTCCAAGATTACAAGTTACACTAAGGGAAATAAATGGCCATTTACTTTTTGTGGAGTTTGTTAAGAAGAGGGCCACAAAACCATCCTCTATATGCCTGCAATGTCCTGAGATACAGAGAAGAAAGACTACCTAAAGTGAGTACCATGAGAAAGTGGACACACAACAGAAATAGCATCAAGGGCATGGATGAAAAGAGCCATTTACAGGTTAACAACTTACAATCACAATAGCAAGAGGCGGAATAAAGGGAGCAGGACAGAGATCCTGCCCAGGTGAATACAGAGTAGGCAAGAAACTACCCAAAAGAAAAGAGCACATCAAGAACCACTTCCAACAATGAGCTTTGCCAGGAGGTCAGCAAAGCCACAGACACAAAGACATTACAGAGGGATGCTATAAACCTCTTGCAGGGTGCACAGAAAATTGGCAAATGAGTCGATATCAAACCAGCTAGTGTGGGGGATCAGAATTTGCCACCCCAAAATGTGTCTCTTTGCCTTGATTATTTGTTTTGCTGGTTGTGTTTTTTTATTTTATTTTTTAATTAAGTTCATAATAGTTTATATCATTGTGAAATTTCAGTGGTACATTATTTCTTCTCTGTCACCACATAAGTGCTCCCCTTCATGCCCTGTACCCATCCCTCACCTGCCTTCCCCTGGTAACCACTGAACTGTTTTCTTTGTCCATGTGTTTGTTTATATTTTGCATATGAGTGAAATCATCTGGTGTTTGTCTTTCTCAGTCTGGCTTATTTTGTTTAGCATAATTCCCTCCAGGTCCGTCCATGCTGTTGCAAATGGGATGATTTTGTCTTCTTTTATGGCTGAGTAGTATTCCATTGTAGATATATACCACATCTGCATTAACCAATCATCAGTTGATGGGTCCTTGGATTGTTTCCATGTCTTGGCTATTGTGAATAGTGCTGCAACCAACATAGGGGTACATATATTACTGTGGATTGTTGATTTCAAGTTGTTTGGGTAGATACCCAGTAGTGGGTTAGCTGGGTCATATGGTAGTTCTATTTTTAGTTTTTTTAAGAATCTCCATACTGTTTTCCATAGTGTCTGCACTAATTTGCATTCCTACCAGCGGTGTATGAGGGTTCCCTTCTCTCCACACCCTCTCCAACATTTGTTATTTTTAGTCTTATTGATTATAGCCATTTTAACAGGTGTAAGGTGGTATCTTCGTGTAGTTTTGATTTGCACTTCCCTGATGATTAGTGATGTTGAACATCTTTTCATGTGTTTATTGGCCATCTGTATATCTTCTTGGAAAAATGTCTATTCATATCATCTGCCCATTTTTGATCAGGCTGTTTGGTTTTTTTTTTTTTTGTCATTTAGTTGTGTGAGTTTCTTATATATTATGGAGATTAACCCCATGTCAGACATATGATTTGCAAATATTTTCTCCCCATTGGTGGGTTGTCTTTTTGTTTTGATCCCAGTTTCTTTTGCCTTGCAGAAGCTCTTTAGTCTGACGAAGTCCCACTTGTTTAGTTTTTCTTTTGGTCCCCTTGTCTGAGGTGACATGATGTTTGAAAAGATCCTTTTAAGTTCCGTGTCAAAGAGTGTACTACCTATATTATCTTCCAGGAGTTTTATGGTTTCAGGACTTATCTTCAAGCTTTTGATCCATTTTGAGTTTATTTTTGTGTATGGCATGAGATAATGATCGTCTTTCATTCTTTTGCATGTGGCTGTCCAGTTTTCCCAACACCATTTACTGAAGAGACTATCTTTCCTCCGTCGGATGTTCTTGGCACCTTTGTCGAAGGTTAGCTGTCCGTAGATGTGTGGTATTATTTCTGAGCTTTCAGTTCTGTTCCATTGATCTGTGTGCCTATTTTTGTATCAGTACCATGCTGTTTTGATCACTATGGTTTTATAGTACATTTTGAAGTCAGGGATTGTGATGCCTCCAGCTTTGTTCTTTTTTCACAGTATTGCTTTAACAATTTGGGGTCTTTGGTTGCCCCATATGAATTTTAGGATTCTTTGTTCTATTTCTGTGAAGGATGCATTGGGATTCTAACTGGGATTGCATTGAATTTGGGTGTTATGGACATTTTAACTATGTTTATTCTTCTAATCCATGTGCATGGAATCTCTTTCCATCTCTTTATGTCAGTATCTATTTCTTTTAATAATGTCTTATAGTTTTTATTGTATAAGTCTTTGACATCCCTGGTTAAATTTATTCCAAGATACTTTATTCTTTTAGTTGAGATTGTAAATGGAATTGTATTCTTGAGTTCTCTTTCTGTAAGTTTGTTATTAGAGTATAGAAATGCAACTGATATTTGTAGGTTGATTTTGTACCCCTCAACATTACTGTACTTGTTAATTATTTCTAATCATTTTCCAATGGATTCTTTAGCGTTTTCTATATATAAGATCATGTCGTCTGCAAACAGCAAGAGTTTCACTTCTTCACTCCCTATTTGGATTCCTTTTATTCCTTTCTCTTGCCTAATTGCTCTGGCCAAAACCTCCAGTGCATTGTTGAATAAGAGTGGTGATAGTGGGAACCCTTGTCTTGTTTCCGTTCTCAAAGGGATGGTGTTCAGTTTTTCCCCACTGAGTATGATGTTGGCTGTGGGTTTGTCATGTAAGGCCTTTATTATGTTGAGTTAATTTCCTTCTATCCCAATTTTGTTAAAAGTTTTTATCGTAAATGGCTGTTGGATCTTGTCAAATGTTTTCTCTGCATCTATTGAGATGATCATGTGGTTTTTACTCCTCATTTTGTTAATGTGGTATATCTCATTGATTGATTTGCAGATGGTAAGCCATCCCTGTGTCCCTGATATAAATCCCACTTGATCATGATGTATGATCTTTTTGATGTATTGCTGTATCTGATTTGCCAATATTTTGTTGAGGATTTTTACATCTATGCTCATCAGCGATATTGGCCTGTAGTTTTCCTTTTTTGTGTTGTTCTGTTAGGCTTTGGTATCAGAGAGATGTTGGCCTCATAGGAAGCATTCCATCTTCCTGAGCTTTTTGGAATAGCTTGAGAAGGATAGGAATTAAGTCCTCTCTGAAAGTTTGGTAGAATTCCCCAGGGAAGCCATCTGGTCCTGGGCTTTTATTCTTTGGGATGCTTTTGATTACTGTTTCAATCTCTTTCCTTAGATTGGTCTATTCAGATTATCTGTTTCTTCTTGATTCAGCTTTGGGAGGTTGTAAGAGTCTAAGAATTTATCTATTTCCTTTAGATTGTCCATTTTGTTGGCATATAGTTTTTTGTAGTATTCTCTTATAATCCATTTTATTTCTGTGGTATCTCTTATTTCTCCTCTTTCATTTCTAATTTTATTTATCTGAGCTTTCTTTGTTTTTTTCTTTGTAAGTCTGGCTAGGAGTTTATCAATTTTATTTATCTTCTCAAAGAACCAGCTCTTTGTTTCATTGATCCTTTCTACTGCCATTTTTGCTTCAATAGCATTTATTTCTGCTCTGATTTTTATTATTTCTCTCCTTCTGCTGACTTTGGGCTTAGTTTGTTCTTTTTCTAACTCACTTAGGTGTAATTTGAGATTGCTTATTTGGGATTTTTCTTGTTTGTTAAGATGTGCCTGTATTGCAATGAATTTCCCTCCTAATACGGCTTTTGCTGCATCCCATATGAGTTGGTATGGTATGTTATCATTTTCATTTGTCTCCAGATATTTTTTTATTTCTCCTTTAATTTCTTCAATGATCAATTGCTCATTCAATAGCATGTTGTTTAGTCTCCACATCTTTGTCCCTTTCTCAGCTTTTTTCTTATAATTAATTTCTAGTTTTATAGCATTGTGATCAGAAAAGATGCTTATTATTATTTCAATCTTCTTAAATTTATTGAAGCTTGCCTTATTTCCCAACATATGGTCTATCTTTGAGAATATTTTATGTGCACTTGAGAAGAACGTGTATTCTGCTGTTTTTGGATGGAGTGTCCTATACATGTCTATTAAGTCCAAGTGGTCTAGCTTTTCATTCAATTCCACTGTTTCCTTGTTGATTTTCTGTCTGGTTGACCTATCCATTGATAGGAGTGGAGTGTTGAGGTCCCCTGCTATTATTGTGCTATTATTAATATCTTCTTTTAGGTTTGTCAATAGTTGCTTTATGTACTTTGGTGTTCCTGTATTGGGTGCATAGACATTTATAAATGCTATTTCTTCTTGATGGAGTGTCCCTTTGATCATTATATACTGCCCCTCTTTGTCTCTCTTTACTGACTTATCTTGAAGTCTACTTTGACTGATATAAGTATTGCAACACCAGCTTTCTTTTGTTTGCCATTAGCTTGGAGTATCATCTTCCATCCCTTCACTCTGAGCCTGTGTTTGTCATTGGAGCTGAGATGTGTTTCCTGGAGGCAGAATATTGTTCCGTCTTGTTCTTTAATCATCTCACCACACTGTGTCTTTTTATTGGAGAATTCAATCCATTTACATTTCAGGTGATTATTGATATATGAGGGCTTAATGCTGCCATTTTATCACTCGTTTTCTGGTTCTCCTGCATTTCCTTTATTCTTGTCCTGTGTGTTTTGGTCTACCAGTTGAATTATGTAGTTTTTTTTTTATGATGTGTTTCTTTGTTTTCTCCTTATTTATTATTTGTGTCTCTGTTCTGCTTTTTTGTTTAGTGCTCACCATAAGGTTTGTATTCAAAATCTCATGAATAAGATAGTCCATTTTCTGATGGCCTCTTATTTCCTTAAACAGATTCAGTCCCTTTCCTCTTCCCCTCCTAAGTTGTTTTTCTGACGTCTTATTCCATCTTGTGTTGTGAGGTTGTGGTTAAAATGACAAGATTATCTTAGTTTTTGGTGTTTTCCTTCCCTGTAACCTTAATGCTATACTTGAGTATTTCTTAACCTGTCCTGATTCTGTTTACCTATTTATCTCCTTACTCCATGCTTTGGAACCCCTCTCTCCTTTTTTCTTTTTCAGTTCTGAGGGCCTTCTTGAGGATTTCTTGGGGGGGGGGGATCTCATGGCTGCAAACTCCCTTAGCTTTTGTTTGTCTGGGACAGGTTTTACTTCTCCATCATATCTGAAGGATATTTCCGGTGATAGAGTAGTCTTGGCTGAAAGTTTTTGTCCTTCAAAGATTTGAATATGTCATTCCAGTCTCTTCTAGCCTGTAAGGTTTCTGCAGAGAAATCCACTGAAAGCCTGATAGGGGTTCCTTTGTATGTCATTTTCTTCTGCCTTACTGCCCTTAGTATTCTTTCTTTGTCATTCACTTTTGCCAGTTTCACTATGGCTTGCTGTAGGTCTTTTCACATTGACAAATTTAGGAGATCTGATAGCCTCTACTACAATGGATTTCCATCTCCTTACCTAGGTTTGGGAAGTTCTCTGCTATTATTTCTTTGAACATGCTTTCTGCTCCATTCTCCTCCTCTTTTCCTTCTTGAATACCTATAATTCTTATGTTGCATTTCCTAATTGAGTCAGATATTTCTTGGAGACTTTCTTCATTTATTTTTAGTCTTAGTTCTCTCTCCTCCTGTATCTGGAGCATTTCAACATGTCTATCTTAGATTATGCTGATACACTCCTCTATGATGTCCTCTTGAGCATTCAGGTAATCTATATCTTGTTTTATTTCTTCCATTGTGTCTTTCATCTCTAATACTTCTGATCGATTCTTCTTTATAGTTTCAATCTCTTTTGTGAGGTAGTCCCTGAATTCGTTGACTTGTTTCTCTACATTCTCTTTTAACTCATTGAGTTTTTTGATGATAGCTATTTTGAATTCTTTGTCATTTAGATTACATATTTCTGTGTCCTGAGGACTGATTTCTGGGTACTTGTCATTTTCTCTCTGGTCTGGAGATTTAATATAATGTTTGATATTTCTAGAGGACATGGTTTTGTTTTTACACATCCTGGTATTATTTGGTTGCAGTTACTGCCTATTGCCACTGAGTGGGGGTCGAGAGCCGCATATTCTGAGCCCTCTGCCTTCCACCAAGATTCCAGGCACTGAAGCCATTCCAGGGCACATGGTGGGATGGGTGCTTTCTCTTGCATGCTCTTGGGGTTTTCTTGCTCTGCTCTCACTATCTGCTCTCCTGAGGCATTGGCTTGATTAGGTCACCCCCCACGAAAGCTTTCACTCTGGTAGAGGGCTTCCCTCTAGGCTTCAAGGGCCCTAAGGGATCTTTGATGTTTCCATGGATTAACGTCCCCTCCCCTGTTCCTTCCCTCTTGGAGGCCTCCCACGGTCCCAGATAGCAGTCTTTAGGGGAGGGAGCAAAGTTTTCTCTTACCCCATTCCACCTCCTCCAAGGGGGGCTCCAGCCTCTCCGCGCTCCATCATATGGCTGTGTGGGTCTCTCAGACATTTTTTGTGTGGTGTTTGGATGTCCTCTGTTGGAGTATGAATGTCTTTTTCACTGTATGGTGGAGGGGAGAGCTTACTGGGAAAGCTCACTCCACCATGATGCTGATGTCATTCCTGCCTTGATTATTTTTAAGAACAAAAGACTCAGGAAGAAACTTTGACCTAACTGTCTAAAAGGATTTAAGATAGAAGGCCTGTTCTAGGAAGAAGCTGATACCATTAGATAATTATAGTGTAATATAAGCTAGGTGTGATAGAGAGGGAGGAACCTAGCAAGGACCATTCAATCACAGTCCTGCCCACATCCCATTGTTTTTGCAAGGTATGGCAAACATTTGTTTACCAAACATTTGCTTTTCCATCTCCATGTGAATTGCCTTCCTCCTCTTTGAATTCCAAAACCACTACCCAAAGCATTCTCCTTTGTCTTTAGCTGAAGATGGTATTTAAGGTGGCTTTGGCCACTTTGGCAAGCTACTCAGTTTTCCTGGGTTTCTCCCATGTACACGTGCTATTAAATTTCTGTGATTTTCTCCTGTTATTCTGCCTCATGTCAATGTAATTCTTAGACCAGGCAGTAGAACCTAGAGGGTAGAGAGAAATGCCTTCCTCTCCTACACTAGACTGATACTAGCCTGGTCTTGCTTGACCCAAGCTTCTCATCAATTCTCTGTGTGAGGTTATGTTGGTAACAAATAATTTACCTTTGTATAACATGCCCAAAGTAAGGTATATTAGTTAAAATACTTAACTGTTTGAATTTATTAGTCACACATCTCCCCGAAGAAGATGTATGATTGGTAAGGTAGGTAAGGAAGACAATTCCTCTACCCTCTGGGTCCTTCTGGCTGGTCTAAGAATTAAATTGACATGAGACAGAACAAGAAGAGAAAATCAAACAAAGCTTTATAACATATATACATAAGAGAAACCCAAGAAAGCTGAGTAACTCATCAGAATGACCAAAGCTGCCACCTTAAATGCCATCTTCCTCTAAAGACAAAGGAGAATGTATGGGGTAGTGGTTTCGGACTTCAAAGGGGAAGAAGGCAATTCACATGGAAACGGAAAAGCAAATGTTTGGTAGATAGAACTTTGATAAGAATGAGCTTAGCAAGGACACTCACAGTCTACCAATATCCAGAGTTGTCTATAGTGATGGCCTGCCCAGAGTTTTTTAGGCAGTTAGAGGGAATGTCAATGTTTCTTTCAGAGACTTTTGTTCTCAAAAATAATCAAGGCAAAGGGCACATTTTGGGGTGGCAAATTCTGATCCCCCACAGTCCTCAGTGGCTAATGGAAACCCACAGCTGTAGTCTCAGCAGCACACACCAGTATAACTACAGCCTTCACAGAGAACCAGAGCCTGAATGCAGAGAACTTCTCTGTTCCAGGCAACCTGATTAGTAGAGTCCCAGGTTGCTGCCTATTATACCTCAATCCTTCCCTCCCTCTAAAACAGGGGTCAGCATGTGGACCAAATCCAATCAGCTGCCTAATTTTGTAAATAAAGGCTTATTGAAACACAGCCACATTCATTTGTCTACATATTGTCTGTGGCTGCTTTCTCACTATAATGGCAGAGTTGAGTAGTTGCAACCATCAGTACGCTTTCTCCATCACTTGCATCCTTTCTCTTCCTTGCCTTCCCTTCTTCCCATTTTAAGACTATTATCTAGCCATAGTCTTAAACTTAGCCATACACTTAGCCAGAAAGTGTCTGGATCCCCAACTAATCAGATAGTCCAGAACCCAGCTGCCACTAGGGATTCATTACTTTTGGAGTTTTATTGCTATCGTTTTCATCATTGGATTTACTAAATTAAAAACATTCCTTTTGCTAACAAGTCAGAAAATACAGAAGAAATTCTTTTTTTAAAGAAAAAGTTTAAAATCTCCCCCTTCCCTCCATTCTACCTCTTGGAATAATCAATGTTAATATTTCAATCCTTTCACACTTTTCTCTAGTGGTGGCTTTTTAAAAATCTCTATTACATAAGATTGAAAGGATAAAGTACTTAATACTTAATATGCAGAGCATATTCATCCACTCGAGAAATTTTTTGAATACCTTTATGTTTCAAATACAGTGCTGAGTGCTGAAAAATCAACTTAAAATCCTCTAGGGCAGATACCTGAGTATCAAATAATATTAGTTGTTTCTTTTCATAGAGTGGTTAAAGAGCCCCATCATGCTTAATAAGGTGAGGGCGGTTTGATTGCATACACCAGCTAGCTTAGCCAAGGATAGGGGACATTAGGCACAAGGAGGACTAACAAATAGTTGAAGACAACCCATTCTCCAGATCTAGGAAGAAAATCAACTCAAAATCCAGGGTATAAAAACAATGAATCAATAGGTATCTTCTTATACTCTTTGATAGTCATTAGTGATATTTAGTACCAGGTCTGGTTCTCCTCCTTCCAGGAGCTTGGTAGGTTTGTACTCTTCCACATCCTTGAAGTTAGGTAGCACTGTGGCTTTCATTAGGGGTAGGAAATTGAAAGGAGAGAGACCAGTTAGCAGGCCTACACAGGAATCAAGGCATAAAGTGGAGAAGGCCTTAGCTAAGGCAGAAATAAGGGTGCTACAGTAGAGCACACGGCTTCGAGATATTTTAAGATGCCAGAACTTGGGGCTGATAGGATGAGACATTGAGTGAGAGCAAACGTGCAGTTTCTGGCTCACATACTTGGGTAGGAATGAAGGGTTCCATTCACTGAGAGGAAGAATAGGAGCATAATTGAGCTGAAGAAGGACCCTGGTGAGTTTAATTTGAGATGAAAAACATTTGAGGTACCATGTGGAGATGTACAGAAGTTGGATATACAGGTCTGGCATGCTGGAAAGAAATCTGCAGTGAAAATATAGATTTGGGGTTACTTAGAGAATACTTAAAGTCATAAGTTTGCATTAGTTCTTTCAAAGAGAAACTAGAGCAGCACTGTCCAATATAAATTTCTGTGATGATAGAAACATTCTGTATCTGCCCAGTCCAATACAGTAGCCAATAGACATATGTGGGTATTGAGCACTTGAAATGTGGCTGGTGCAACTGAGGAACTCAATTTTTAATTTTGTTTAATTTTTACTTATTTAAATTTAAATGGTCATGTGTAGCAGGTGGCTCCTGTATTGTTGAGCACACTTCTCAAGTGAAAAGAGCAATGAGCCAAGATTAGAGTCTTAAGAAACATTGACAAGCATACTATAAGTCTGTGTACACATATATGTACACATATATGCACTCTGTATATGTCTGTGTGTTAAAAGGGAATAGTTTCAACTTCTGCTTCCAGCTAAGATGGAATAAGAGACCAGACTTAGCCTCTCACTAGAAACAAACAAAAAAAAAAGGCAAAATACGTAAAACAACATTTTTTAAGACATTAGATCTCAGGCAATGAAAGGACAGTGATCCCTAAGAAACAAAACAAATGAAGTGCACTTTATGACTGGCCCAGCTTACTGCTTGGAGAAAGTCTCCAGGCTGTGATACAAAAAGAGGCAGACCCTGGCTGACTCTCTTAGTTAATGAGACAGAGTTGGAGGGTTTGGAAGCCAAGGCACCTAAAAATCACAGGTCAAAAATGCCAGCAAGGACAGAGCTGCCCAGAGAGACAGAGACAGAATCAGAGACAGAGAATAAGAGCACTCTGGAACTCTGCAGAGTGTCCCTCTTGAGTTTTAAGTAATCAGCATATGCATGTGAAGAAACCACCTGAGGCCAACATAAAAACCTGAAAGGATTAGAGGGAACAATCCTTTGGCTGGCATAGAGCCAGAAATAGTTCCTGTTCCCACTAACCAGGTAGAAAACCTCACAATTCCCAGATCACCTGATAGAATACTCAGAATAGTTTGGCCTCAGTAGTGGAAAAAAATTAGCCCTAGACCAATACTTCTCAATCATGAGCAATTTTGCCTCCCAGGGGACATTTGGCCATGTCTGGAGACGTTTTTGATCATCACACTAGGGAGATGCATGCAGTGAGTTGAGACCAGTGATTCTGCTAAACAGCCTATAATATACAGAAGAGCCCTCCACAACAAAGATTCTCCAACCCAAAATGTCAATAGTGACAAGCTTGAGAAAACTTGCCCTAGATTAAATGCTGCTCTAATCCCACCTAATGAAGCTTAAAAGCAAAACCTGAAAGGATCACTCTGTTTCTAAACAAATTAACTGCATTCCATAACAAACCTCAAGAATATTTATAGGAATAGAAAAATATTCAGCACCCAAGAATTTAAAATTCATAATATCTGGCATCCAATTAAAGATTATCAGGAATGCAAGCAAGCAGGAAAATAGAATCTATATTGAAAAGAAAAATCAGTTATTTGAAATCAATGTAGAAATGACACAGATAGTAAAATTAGTGGGCAAGGATATTAAAAGTTACTATTACTATATTTCATATGTTCGAGAAACCAGAAGAAAGATTGAACGTATTAAATAAAGACGTGGAAGATATATAAAAGGCCCAAATAGAATTTCTAGAGATGAAAACTACATCTAAAATGAAAACTATACTGCATGGGATTAACAGAAAATTAGCTACTGTAAAAGAAAAGATTGGTGAACTTAAAGATACAGCAATAGAGTATCCAAAATGAAATACAGAAAGAAAAAATAACTAACAGAGCATCAGTGATCTGTGGAACTCAAGTGGCCTGATATACATGTAACTGGAGTCCCTGAAGAATAGAAGAGAAAGCAGTGGATGGAAAAAATATTTGATAAATTAAAAGCAAAAAATTTTACATGTTTGATGAACACTATAAACCCACAGATCCAAGAAGATTGATAAATTGCAATATGCAGAAAATTCAATTGTTTCTGTCTAGGTTTTGATAGAAGCTCCAAGACTGTGGATGCCAGCATTAGCGGCAAACCCATCTGTCATTAGTTGAATTACATCCCCCAAAAATATATATTGAAGTCCTAATACTCAGTACTTATGAATATGACCTTATTTGGAAATAAGGTCTTTCAGAAGTAATCAAGTTAAGATGAAGTCATACTCAATTAGGATGGGCTCTAAGCCAATATGACTGGTGTCCTTATAAGAAGATAAAACAGAGACACAGACAGAGACCCACAAGAAGAATGCCATGTGATGACAGAGGCAGAGATTGTAGTGATTCATCTACAAGTCAAGAAACTCCAAGGATTGCTGGCCACACCAGAAACTAAGAGAAAGTCAAGGAACAGAATCTCCCCTAGAGCCTTCAGAGAAGGCATGGACCTGCTAACACCTTGATTTTAGACTTCTGGCCTCCACAACAGTGAGAGGATAAATTTCTGTTGTTCTAAGCTGCCTAGTTTATGGTGATTTGTTACGGTAGCCCTAGGAAACTAATACACCATCTATGCGGGACCTATACAGAATCTGCCAAAACTGTTTTTGCCACACTCAGCCCAACACTCTCCCCTTGCCCTGAGGGTATAAAAATGTTGACATTGGAAAGTGCAGGACTTTTCCAATGTGCTCTGAGTCTCAACCCCACCTCCCTTCACTGAATATCTGTTGAATGAGTTGATGAAGAATAAGACTGCCTTTATGCCCTAGATGACACGCAATCTGTCACCTACCACCTGCACACCCAGCTCCATACCCACAAAGCTGAACTACTTGGGCAGTGGATCAAAATGCCAAGGAGTTAAAATTTCTAGGAAGGGTTCCATTTCTCCAAGGCTGCTAAAAACATTGCTCTCAAGTACAAAAAAAGGACTTGGCTGATGAAATTCCTAGGAGGAGTGTCAGTCACTCAAGGAAAACTAAATTGTTTGTCAGGCAACACCTCTGTAGCCAGATGCAGTGTTCAGAGGATCACAGAAGAGTGGACCCAGTCGGTCTCTGACCGCCCTCTGAATGCATCATAATTCACACCAGGCTATGGTGGAGTGTTTTACAGCACAAAGACCCTTTAATTTTGAAAGGGAATTCAGTCACGGACTCTGAGCACTGCGCACTGCAGTGACAAAGACCTTGAGAACAGAACAGAACGCAAACAGGAGCACAGACAGAAAGGTGGAGGGAGGGAGACCAGGGAAGGAGGCCAACAGGTCTCTGACAGCAGCTTGGCTGCCTTAATTAGCTGCCCTTGTTCCTGGGCCTCCTATTTCACACACAGATGCTCAGTGAAGCATCACATCTCTCAGTTCCTCTACATGTGCGGTATGTGTGTGTGTTTGAGTGTGTGTGTGGTATGGTGTGTGTGTTTGTGTGTGTGGTATTGTGTTTGTGGTGTGTGTGGGAGGGATGGTATGTGTATAGTGTGTTGGGGGAGGTGCAGGGGGGAGGGGTTTGTTGACTGATAGCCTGCCTTCAGGATTCCCTAGGTTCAGATGGAGCAAAATAAACCTGAGTATGTAGCTACAGCACAAGCAATGATTTGGAGCTGATCCACTGTCTGGACTATTTTTAGCAATGACATGCCATGACTTTGCACTCTTCCCTAATATAATTGACAGCAGCAAGACCCCATTGGGAACAGCAACTACAGCTAAGGACTCTCTGCTTTCCAGATCATACCATTTCATATTGCTTTTGAATGAAGCACTTCTAGATCTCGTAAACATTTCAAACACTACAAAATATTTTCCAAAATTTGAGGGTCAAAATAAAAAAGTGATTTTATTATTTCACACTAACTCTATATGGGAACTTTTAACCATTCCCTCCAGTCACTTTAAAATCTGAAAACTAGGTAAACAAATGCTATTCTAGTACAAAGTCATTATTAGTGTTTGCCAGAGTCAATAAAGAAAGGAAAATGGTGCCATAGTTAGCATGAATTTATTAGCCTCTAGACCCATTGTAAGGCTATAGGGCAGAGAGTTACTAAATAAAATTAATTAATTAAATAATGTTAGTGTCCTTTTATAAAAGGATGCCATATCACAGATATTACAAGAATTCATATCAAGATTACCAAGAAATAATAGTTGCCCTAGCAACTCTGGCCATTCCCTCTTCAGCAATGTAAAAAAAGATAACAGACAAGGTCAGGAACTCCTACAATGCCAGCTCTGTTGAAAAAGCAAGTCTGCGCTTCAATTGCATGAACAATTAGAAAATTCCTCTGAGAATCACAGGGTAATCATGAAAAATGAAAGAGGACTTGAGCTTAAGACTTTCATTTTATAAGCAAGGAAACGAACTGCCTGAAAGTTTAAATGACTTGCCCAAGATCACATCCTATGTAAGTAGCATCTCTTGAATTAATCCAAATCTTCTGACTTCTTGCCCAATATTCTTTATACTTCCTGGACTATCTTGGTACTTTCTATGCCTGACCCTATGCTAGGTGCTATAGAAACCACAAAAATGGATGAAACCCTATGATGACCAACCAGGAATTTACTAGAACTCTCTTGCTATTATGGCCATCTTTAGATAGGAAAAGAACTCTGAACTATGACCACCATATTCCCCAAAGAAAGCTGAAGTCAAACCACCAGAATCTGCAGAATTTAGAAACTGCTTCCTCAATGGACCTGGATAGTGACCACTTCCTGTTCCTAAGAGTCCTCTTTGCTGGAAACCTCCCACTCAAGGCCTAATTAATGAACTGGCCTGCTCTGATAGCCCCAGCAGGGAGAAGAAGTTGACTCTAGGTAAAGGAAGGCGAAGTATATAAATGAGAGATAAGAGAGAGACTAATTTCATTTTAAACATTTATTGATCTAGGTACTAACAATAATAAGTTAAATAGTACATAGTACCTGCCTTTAAATATCTTAATTAAATGATAGTTAAATATAGTAGGTGTTATACCAGAGGTAGGTAATAAGTCTTAATCTGAGAAACTTTTCTGATACTGAGCGTAGAAGTTGATCTTCAAAGAACAGGCAAATGTGATCAAAGGACACAATCAACAGAGTGAAAAGGCATCCTGTGGAATGGAAGAAAATATTTGCAAGTCATATAACTGATAAGGGGTTAATGTTCATACTATATAAAGAACTCCTACAACTCAACAACAAATAACTCTATTAAAAATGGGCAAAGAACTTGAATAGACATTTCTCCAAAGATGGTATACAAACAGTCAACAAGCATATGAAAAGATGCTCAACATCACTGATCATTAGAGAGATGCAAATCAAAACCACAATGAGGTATCACCTCGCATCCATTAGGATGGATACCATAAAAAAATTTAAAAAAATAAAAAAAAAAAACCCAGAAAATAACAAATGTTGGAAAGGATGTGAAGAAATTGGAATCCTTGGGCACTGTTAGTAGGAATGGTAAAATGGTACGGCTGCTGTGGAAAACAGTGTGGAGGTTCCTCAAAAAATTAAAAATAAAATTACCATATGATCCAGCAATCTAATTTCTGGGTATTTATCCAAAAGAATTGAAAGCAGGATCTCAAAAAGATATTTACACACCCATATTTATAGTCTTATTATTCACAATAGCTAAGAGATGGAAGAAACCCAAGTGTCTGTTGACAAATAAATGGATAAACAAAATATGGTATATACATACAATGGAATATTATTCAGCCTTAAAAAGGAAGGAAATCCTGTCACATGCTACACCTTTAAGATACTATGTAAAGTGAAATCAGTCAGTCATAAAAAAATAAATACTGTATGATTCCACATATGTGAAGTATCTAAGGTAGCCATACTCATAGAAACAGACTGGGAGGGACTGAGGGGAGGGAAAAATGGAGAGTTGTTATTTAATGGGTATATTCTGGCTTCTATGTTTATCCTATAGCAAAAGAAGGGTGAATGCTACTGAATGAGAACATTCTGGAAACTTTTCTTCCCCTTGCTGAGGATGCCCTATTGTCCATCTTCCCCACTTGTCCAAGCCAGCACAGAAAGGGTTTTAAGAGCCAGTTTTAAGGTAATAGATTTGACTGTGCTCCAAGACCTCCTTCTAGTTAAAAAATGCAACTAGGCATCTCTGCCATCCAAGTAGGCACTTGGCATTTTGCATGTTTCATCTCATTTAATCCTCACAATCACCTAGCCTATTATTTCATTTTACGATTGAAGAAACTGAGGCACAGAGTCATTAGGGTACATGCCCAGGGTCAACTAGTAGATGAGTTGGGATTCAAACCCAAGTCTGTCTGAATCCAGTGATCATTTTATCACTGAGGACTAGGAGAAGAAGAGAAAAATGTCAGGAGTCATACAGGCCCCTTCTTTTAGAAAAAGTTCACAATTCATTGTTCATCTCACCCACTCAAACCATTGGAAGCTCTAAACGCTGCACCATGTCTCTTTAACAGTTCTTTTCCCAGCTTCTGAAACACCATCACGCTCACTGATAGGACTTTCCAGTCTCTCCCTTGCAGAGGTCACTTGAGTCCACACTGGCATTAGTAATGAAATTCAGTGGCAGATCCTCAGCATCATCTGCCAGTCACATGCCTGGTTTCCTGGCAAGGAGTAGGTCGTCTTAGCTGCCTTTGTCACAATGTGTCAAGGGGAAACCAGAAAGCCACTTAAGTCAGACCCCACAGATTGTTCTGTAAGCCAAAATCACGATGTCCACCTCACCTAAGAGTGGAAATCCTGGGAAAACTGGTTTGTGCTACTGAAATTCATACCAGTCAGATTTGCTCCAGTGAGAGAGAGAGAAGCCAGCCAAACTGACCAGAATTGCCAGACTCTGAGTCATCCAAGAGACCTATAATGTGCTAGGGCTGGACAAAACATTAGAGTCTCTATCCAGTGTTTTTCACTGGGAGGACACCCAGTTCTCTTTGTATCCATTTATACTTTAGGTTTACTGGTGGATTTCTTTTGAAATCTGCCACTGAAAAAGAAAAAATCTTGAAAACAATCTATTTATTCCAAATCTTTCATCTTACCCATGGGAAACTGGGGCTCCCACACAAGAAAGGGTTTGCTCAAGGTCACTCTAATAATCAACACAGGCAGGGTTATGCCACTGTAAAAAGAACTTCAAAAATCCTAGTGGCTTAACACAGCGAAGGTGTATTTCTTTCTCACACTACATGCCCAACACATCTCTTCGTAATCCCTCAGGGATCCAGGCTGACAGAGGCTCCATCTTAACATAAGCTTGCATGATTACCACAGCAAGAAAAAGGAAAGCTGGCATCCGGCATTAGGGAGTCAATGCTTCTACTCAAAAGTGACGTTATGTCTGTTCCATTAACATTGCATTGCCAAAGAAAGTGACATGGCCACACCTGACTTCAAGGGGCTAGAGAAGTACAATCCTTGCACCTAGCCAAAAGCAAGAGAGCAGGAATGTTTGTGAACAGCTCTAATGACAACCAGAGTCACATAACTAGATAGGTGCAGAGCCAAAACTAGAACTCTAGTTTTCCAACACACTGTTTGTGTGTTTTTCTATTTCCCTGTCCTTCAAGGCCTAGATCAAGTTCTACCGTCTTCACAAAGCTATCCCTGATTATCCTGGCCCATTTTGCTCTCTCCCTTCAGTCAACTCCTCTGACTCTTTAAACTCTACCTGGATACATCGATCACTGTCCTCAGATGAAACTCAATACCTATCCTCCTTTAATTCTAGAGAATATTTATGAATTAAACATACTTGTGCACTGAACACACACACACATACATGCCGCTTTTAAGAGACCTCTCCATTGATGCTGGATCCTACAGTCTCAAAAATGGGGGCTAGAAAGAGACAGATCCTTCTCTGCTGGACTCAGTAGAATACAAGACAAGGAGAATTTAAGTTAAGAAGGCATAGTCCCAAGCTTAAGAGGGGCCAGTACAAACTGAGCTGTGGAAAGCATTTTGACTCTATGAAGAAATGTTTGCTAGGCTGGATATTAGTCAGTCTTGTTTTGTTTCATTCTACAGTCAGCATTCATTCCCCTTCCTCTCTCCTGCTCTGCCCTGTATTACAAGTGCTGGACACCGAGAACTGCAGTTTGCAGATTCCCCTGTGTGCAGAGGGATAGATGTAATTTACATCCTGCCAGTGAGATGCATTCACATGAAAAGAGTAAAAGAGGCAGAAGCCATTTTCTTCTTCCTCCAGCCGTGGCACCATATACATGGGCTTTGCGCAAATAAGTTTTTCAACAGCCTCTGCATTCCCCTGCCATTCACTCATCTCAGAATGTGAAGAAGCTGCGAAGGCAGCAGCAATTTCCTACAGGTTCTGATTCTCAGGTGACAGCACTCTGACTCTGGACCATGGGAATATGGCAAAATTGAAAACTGATGGCTGATTCCCTGACTTTCACTCTTCCAGCCTTCACAGTGGTTTGTAAGCACCCAAATAGCTGCATAAAATTATATAAAATTCCCCTGTTTTCCTGCAGGACCCTGACTGAAACAATTTATCTTTTTTAATCATTTCCTTCTGATTATAAAAGTAACACATGAAGTGCAAGAAATAAATTTAAAGTAATTGTAACCCACCACCCAGCTATTACCCCATAAATATATTGACATATTTTATTCTACCCTCTTTTCTAAATTCTCTTTTCTTTTTTTTTTTTTCTTTGCCGAGGAAGATTCACCCAGAGCTAATATATGTTGCCAGTCTTCCTCTATTTTGCCTGAGGAAGAGTAGCCCCAAACTAACATCTGTGCTAGTCTTCCTCTATTTTGTATGTGGGTCACCACCACAGCATGGCTGACAAGTGGTGTACATCTGCACCTGGGATGTGAACCCACAAACCTGGGCCATTGAAGTGGAACGTGCCGAACTTAACCACTAGGTCACGGGGCCTGCCCCTCTACTCTCTTTCCTATACAACACCGTTCTAGTCCTAATTCACGGAAATGATAAGACCTCCAATTCATTGGCTCTACCAACTTCTCATTCTCCCTCGCCTATTGATATCTCCTTTTCCCTCCTTATCCAGCTTATTCTATGGTAAATAATTATAATCAATTCACTCCCTGTATCCCCTCCTCTCCCTTGTCCTTCTCTTACTTCATTACATTTGCTGTGGCAAAACACAACATTAATTAAATCCAACCTGCTACCTATACTATGCCTACCCCTGTGCGGCTGAATGTGACTGAAGAAAAACAGACAATCTGTGATAACTGGTCTCACTTTAAATCCATAAGCATGAACCACAAATAGGCTATTAACGCTACCCAAAAATCATGCTTTATTTTCTTTGTCTGTTCACTCTTTTATAAACCTAGATAATCATTTCATATCTCCTCTTCTCTTCTCAACCTCTAAACCCTATAGCCCTAATCATCATTCTCAACCAATGACCTCGATTCCTACTTCGTTAAGAAAATCCTCAATACTTTATCTACACCTCTACAGTATCTGTACTCATACACTGTGCCTTCCTGCATGTTCCCAAGTTCAACTATTTATTACCCTATCTTAAAAGTCAATGTTTCCACTTATTCACTCGATGCTATTACCTCAAGCCCAGTCACAGGCATCATTCCAGAAATTCTCACCAGTCTCTCCCACATCGATTTTCCCACTCCATTAGATCTTTCCCATCATAAATGTGTTTCATTTCTCCCATCTTTAAAAGTCAGACTCTCTTTTAAAGTCTCATTCCCTGACATCTTATATTCAAGTATCTGCTCTCCTTTGTAGCAAAAATTCCCAAGAGTTGTCTATGCTTGTTTTCATAAATTCCTCTTCCCATTTTCAGTTAAACTATTCAAATAAGTTGCTTGTCCACATGACCCCACTAAAACTTGTCTGGTCAAGGTTACAAATGACCTCTATGATGCTAAATTCAATGTCATCTCAGTCTTTATCTCTTTGACACTTCCAGAACACCATACTCTTCTAGTTTCTCTCCTGCCTCACAGGTCCCTCCTTCTCAGTTTCCTTGTAGGTTCCTCCTCTTATCTCAACACTCTTCATGTTTTTAGTGCCCTAGAACTCTTCCTTAGCCATCCATCCTCTTTGGGGACCTTATCCAGTCTGATGGCTTTAAATACCATCTATCTCCCAACTTCTCTCAACTTTACACTCTAACCTAGACATCTCTCCAGAATGCCACTCATACACCTAACTGCCTAATCAATACATTCATTTGGTGTCCACATGACATCTTAAATTCAAAAAGTTCAAAATTCAATTCCTGATGTTCCCTCAGAAACCTACTCCCCTGGGAATCTTCACCATCTCAATGACAACACTATTCTAGTTGCTCAGCCCAAAAATTTTGGCATTATACTTGATTCCTTTCTTTCTCTCATACCCTACTTCTAAAACTGTCTACAATAGCTATCACTATCCTCAAAATATGTCCGGGATCTATCCACTTTTCGTTATCTCCACTGCTACCACCCTAGTCCAAGCCACCACCTTTTATTTGTATTACTGTGAAGCCTTCTAATTGGTCTCCCTGCTACTTCTCTTGGCCCCTAGAGTCTATTCTCACAGCAACAATCAAAGTGATCCTTTATTTTTTTTTTTTAACTAACATTATGCTTCTTTTTTTTTTTTTGCAGGGGAAAATTTGCCCTGAGCTAACATCTGTTGCCAATCTTCCTCTCTTTTTATTTTCCTCCGCAGAGCCCCGGTACATGGTCGTATATCCTAGTTGTAGGTCGTTCTAGCTCTTCTATGTGAGCCACCACCACAGCATGGCTACTGACAGCTGGGTGGTATGGTTCCATGACCAGGAAGCAAACCTAAGCTACCAAAGCGGTGAGTCCCGAACTTTAATCACTAGGCCATCAAGGCCAGCTCCAAAGTGATCCTTTTAAAACCTAAGTCAGATAATATCACTCCTCTGCTCAAAACTCTCCAGTCCAAAGTCTTATAAAGCCTCACATTTTCCAGCTTTCTTGTTCACCTCTGACCTCATACCCTACTGCTTGCCTTTTCACTCACTCTGCTCCAGGTACTCTGGTCTCCTTGCTATTCTAAAATGGGCTCCTTCCTCACAGCCTTTGTGCTGACTGTTCCCTCTGCTTGGAACACTTTTCTCCCAGATACCCATATGGCTACCTCCCTCACCACTCATGAATGGTACCCCTCAATGAGGTCTCCCTTGACCAACACTATATAAAATTAATCCTAATCTACCTAATACTCCCAACCTCTGTTGGCTCTGCCTTCAAACTATGTCCAGAATCTGGTTCTTTTCCCTCTTTTCAATCACCTATTGCTCCCCTTATTTCCCTTACCCTTGCCTCTTATTATGTAACTCTTATTATATTATTATTATATTATTATTTTATATATTATTATATATTATTATATATATATTATTATTATACTTATTATGTAACTCTTATGTTTATCATTTATTGCCTTATTTCCCCTACTAGAATACACATATAATAAGACCAAGAGTGTTTTGTTCACTGATATATCTCAAGTACCTAAAATAGTGCCTGGCACATATTAGGTGCTTAATGAATATTTGTTGAACAACTTCATATACATTTTAACATACGTGCTTTTTTGAAAGGCAGCATCATGTCTTATAGCATGAGCAGTCACAAAACAAGGATCCAAGATCATGGTCTACTGTCATTTCTCTACCTCTTCAGGACACCCTATTCTCCACCTTTCAAAAGAAGGATGTCACAGACACTATTGGTGTGCCAAACATTTGCTCTTCGTACTCACCATTCAATTCACACCTATGGTCTCTTACTGCAAACACCTGCATCTCTCTACCTGAAGGCTTTCCCTGGCCACAGGGGTGATCTCTGCCACACACAGGGTAGAGAAGAAATGCCAAGGAATTAACACCCTGGAGCAATTCTCAATCAATGTCACATAGTGGTTGATGGATAAATGAACCAGTTTCTTCTTCTCTCAGGTGGGATAACTCAGGTATGTTGCTCACTGGGAACATACACGTTAATGCACAATGTATTGGCTGCCTTCCCTTCCTGATGTCATTCCCCACTCCCTGACTGGTGCTCCCTGGGGTCACCTCCTAAATAAACAATTTACATTCAAATCCTTGTTATAGAGTATGCTTTGCGGGGGGAACCCAAGCCAAGATAAGGCATTTGAATCAATGCTTGTCAAAATTGTGTGTTACACAAGCCTTCAAGCTCCCCTCAAGGTGCTCATGAGCTCTCATAAAGTGGTACAGACCAAACCGTAAGAATTCAGAAGCATCTCAAGAACTACGCAATGCTGTTTTATTTTTATCTCTTTTATGTATACCGTAGTTCCTCAGAACTCAGAAGATTCTAAAAATTAAATATAATAAAGCTTCCCCTGCAGAATGTAAAACCTTGGAAGCCAAAAAACTAGATGATCTCTAGTGAGCCCTAAGGCCTATCTTAGTTCAATATTTGATGCTTTTATTAATACTTTTGTGAGTGTTCACATGCAAGGAAGTTGTCCAAACTCAGCTTTTGCTATGAGGTTGCTACATGCTTCTCATGGAAGTATCAGAAATTGTTAAATTTGGAAGGTTTCCCAATAAATTAGAAATGTATCCATCTGGCCTCATTGTGGCATCCTCATACCTGGCTGGGCGTCACTGCTTGAAGATGATCCTTTTCCTCCTGGAAAGTGGAATGTCACTCACACCCACAAGACCTGTTTTGCTCCTGTCACCTCTTGCCTAAACGTCATAGGCACTGATAATCTGACTTGAGAAATGAATAGCTTGAGAGGAAATTCTGCTCTCTTGCTTTTTTCCCAGTTAAAATCAGGCCAAGTATTTGACATTTTGCTTGGGAGCTGAGCCACTGGTGACTTTCCACTGAGGAGTTGGCATTTCCAACAGGCTCCTATTGTGCAAGTGAGGGTTGTTTGTTTATCATAAATTAGACCATGTTTAACTTGGCTGCAGGGCATACCAATATGGACAAAAATATGTTAATAATTGCCTTTCCTACTCCCCACCCCTCACAGCCTTACTGCTATTTGCTTAAATCCACCAGCACTAATCTCATTCAGCTCTTTATCCCTGATTATATCAGTCATTATAAGAATCCCCAGATTCCAAGATCACCCCTCATTGCCCACATTCTAATCCTCATAAGACTCTACACACTTCCTATTTCTTCCCCCTTTCCACCCCTCCCCAACTGCTTAAACCAGTCTGCTGTGCTCTCTGGAATTCAGTTAGTCATCAGCGAAATCTTCTCTACTTTCTATGTCACCTCCACCTCTCTGAGAGTTCCCTTTACTATCTTGTTGTAACTAAAACCTGACTCCCATGAAGATGCTACTTCCCCGAAGCTCTCACAGGGGAGCTTGTTTTTCTTCCACAGCCATCAAACCACTGGACTTAGGGGCGCAGTAGGTGTCATCCTTGCTTTTCATTGCCACTTTAATCCTCCCCCTTCCCTAAAAACTTGCAGCTTTGAATCTCAAATCGTCAGATTATATTACTTCCTCCCCTTCGTTGTTTCTGTCATCCAGCAACCCTCAGATCAATCTGTGTTTCTCATGGATTTTAGCTCTTGATTCACTATCATTCTAACACTATTCCTATTTTGATTTTTGGCAATTACAACACACGTATAAATGATCCTTCCAATACCCTAGGCTCTGTGTTCCTCAACTTTCTCTTCCCCATCATCTTGTCCTTCATCCTACCTCAACAACAATTTCCATGGTCATATGCTGGTCTTTGTCATTACCAATTACTGAAATACTCAGTCTCCAATTAAACATATCAATCAACCTGATAGCATCATGCCTCCATGCTCTGCCTTCCCATCTGTTAAGATAGACAAACATATTCCCATCTAAAGCTTTCCTCTTGAATTTCACACTAAACTCCTTCTCCTCCACCTATTCAAGAACTTCTCCAGAAATTTCCCCCTCATCAACTTTTCCACCTCAACTGAATCTTTCCAAATGGAACAAAAACAAGCCATTATTTTTCCCATCTTAAAAAAAAGAAAAACTCTCAGGGCCAGCCCAGTAGCATAGCGGTTAAGTTCGCAAGTTCCACTTCGAAGGCGTTGGGTTCTCTGGTTCAGATCCCAGGTGCAGACACAGCCCCGCTTGTCAAGCCATGCTGTGGTAGGCATCCCACATATAAAGTAAAGGAGGATGGGCATGGATGTTAACTCAGGGCCACTCTTCTTCAGCAAAAGGAGGAGGATTGGCCGGGCCGTCCCCATGGCCGAGTGGTTAAGTTCACACACTCAGCCTTGGTGGCCCAGGGTTTCACTGGTTCAGATCCTGGGCGCAGACATGGCACCACTCATCAGGCCAGGTTGAGGTGGCGTCCCACATGCCACAACTAGAAGGACCCACAACTAAAATAGACAACTATGTACTGGGGGGATTTGGGGAGAAAAACAAAAGGAGGATCAGTGGCAGATGTTAGCTCAGGGCTGATCTTCCTCAAAAAAAAAAAAAACACTCTATATTGACTCACTTTCCCCACAAGTTATTGCCTAATTTCTTTGCAGCATTTTGCTGCAAAGTTCCTCAAAAAAGTCCTTTGTAATTTGTGTCTCTAATTCCTCTCTTTCCACTCTCTCTTCAACCCACACTAATCAGCTCTTCTGTATGTATCACTCCACCAGAACTGCCAAAACCTCCATGTTGCTAACTAAATCTAATGGTCAATTCTTAGACCTCATGTTACTTGACATCAGCATTTGACAGAGTTCATCACTATATCTTCCTTGATATTTTCTTCATATGACCTTCAGGCCCCCCATAATCTCTTTTTTTTTTTTTAAAGATTTTATTTTTTCCTTTTTCTCCCCAAAGCCCCCCGGTACATAGTTGTGTATTCTTCGCTGTGGGTTCTTCCAGTTGTGGCATGTGGGACGCTGCCTCAGCGTGGTCTGATGAGCAGTGCCATGTCCGCGCCCAGGATTCGAACCAACGAAACACTGGTCCGCCTGCTGCGGAGTGCGCGAACTTAACCACTCGGCCACGGGGCCAGCCCCCCCCCATAATCTCTTGATTTTCCTCATACTTCACTGCTCACTACTTCTCAGTCTCTTTTCCTTGCACTTCCCTTTCTCCCTTACCTCTTAATATTGGAGGGCCCCAGATATATGGTTTGAAAGGATTTTCTCCCATTCCATACATTGTGTTTTCAGTCTGCTGATTGCTTCTTTTGCTGTGTAGAAGCTTTTTAGTTTGATGTAGTCCCACTTGTTTATTTTTGCTTTTGTTGCCTGTGGTTTTTTTTCCTGCCCAAAGCCCCAGTACATAGTTTTATATCTTAGTGGTAAGTCATTCTAGTTCTTCTATGTGAGCTGCCACCACAGCATGGCAACTGACAAATGGGTGGTGTGGTTCCATGACTGGTAAGCGAACCTGGGCTGCCGAAGTGGTGAGCACAGAACTTTAATCACTAGGCTATCAGAGCTGACTCTTCTTGCCTGTGCTTTTGATATCATATCCATGAAATCATTGCCAAGACTAATGTCATAAAGCTTTTCCCTTATATTTTCTTCTAGGAATTTTATAATTTCAGGTCACACATTTAAGTCTTTAATCCATTTTCAGTTGATTTTTGTGTATGATATCAGATAAGGGTCCAATTTCATTCCTTTGCATGTGGATATCCAGTTTTCCCAGCAACATTTATTGAAGAGACTATCCTTTCTCCATTTTGTATTCTTGATACCCTTGTCAAAGATCAGTTGACTGTATATGCATGAATTTATTCCTGGGCTTTCTATTCTATTCCATTGGTCTATGTGTCTGTCTCTATGCCAGTACCATGCTTTTCGGGAGTGGGATGTCATAGTTTTTTGATTACTGTAGCTTTTGATAATCTCCAAAGTATATGAGGAATGCAAAATGATGCAGCCACTATGGAAAACAGTATGGAAATTCCCAAAAGAATTAAAAATAGAACTACCGTATAATTTAGTAATCCCACTTCTGGATATTGATCCAAAAGAATTGAAGTCTTGAACTCAATGAGATATTAGCACTCCCATATTCATTGCAGCACTATTGACAATAGTCAAGATGTAGAAACAACCTGAATGTCCAGTGATGGATGAATGGATAAAGAAAATGTGCCATATACATACAATGAAACGTTATTTGACCTTACAACAGTATGCCTATAGTTAACGGTACTGCATTGTATACTTAATTTTTAAGAGGGTTGATCTCATGTTAAGTGTTCTTACTACAATAAAATACAAGTTAAATTTTTTTAATTTGTATAGGATGGCCCCAGAGGTCACTCTTTGGTTGAAGTCTCTACTCCATCCTTATTCACTCCTTTGGTGATCATCAAAGTGATATGGTTTTTGAATACCATCTTTATGCCAATGACATTCAAATAGATATCTATAATCCAAATCTTTCTTTTGAACTCCAGTCTTAAATATCCAACTGCTTCCTTGACATCTCCACATATACATCTGCCTTAGTTTTCTATCTTTGTAGAACAAATTACCAACCACAGTCACTTAAAACAACAGTCATTTATTATCTCACAGTTTCTACAGGTCATAAGTCTGGGTGGGCTGGACCAGGTTCTCTACTTGGGATCTGCAAGGCCAAAATCAAAGTGTTGGCTGGGCTGAGCTCTTATCTAGAGGTTCTAGGGAAGAATTAGATTCCAGTTCATTCAATTGTTGACAGAATTCAGTTCCTAGCAGCTGTAGGACAGGTGGCCCTGTTTCCTTGCTTGTTGCTTGCTAGGACTGCTCACAGCTTCTGGAGGGCACCCACACTCCTTGTCACATGGCCCCCTCTATCTTCAAGCCAGCACCAGCATGTAGAAATCTTTTCATGCTTTAAATATTTATGACTGCCCCCTTCTGCCTTTTACTTCTGAGTTTTACTCCTTTTTACTTCCAGAGAAAACCCTATAATTTTAAATGGCTCATATGATTCTACTGGGAGATAATCCAGGATAATCTCCCTATTTTAAATTTAACTGATTAGTAACTGTAATGACATTTGCAAAATCCCTTTGCCATGTAGCATAACATATTCACAGGCAAGATATCTCATTATATTCATGGTAACAGGAATTAGGGCAGGAAATCTGGGGGAGGAGAGCACGTTTAGAATTCTGCCTGCCACAATGTCTAATTGGCATCTCAAACTCAGCATGTCTGAAACTGCTGTTCTGCCACAAAACTTGCTTCATCCTCAACTTCCCCATCTCAGTTTCTACAGTCAAACACCATGAAGTCATTCTTAGCTCCTCACTTTCTCTTACATGCCACATCTAATCTATCAGCAAATCCTATTGACTCTACCTTCAAAATATACCCAAAATACAACCACTTCTTACCACCTCCACTGCTAATGCCCTTCAAACCATCATCATCTCTTGCCTGGCTTATGCAGTAGCACCTCAATGTAATCTCTGCTTCTGCTCTTCTTTCCAATCACCTATGTATAACACAACAGCTAGAGGGATCCTTTTGAAAGCTAAATCAAATCATGTTCCTTCTCATTTTAGTAAGATTTAAAACCAAAATCTTTATAATCCTTACAAGGCTTTCTATGATCTACACCTTTTCCCTTTGCCTCTTTGACCTCATTCCTTATTACTCTCCCTCTCACTAATTCTGCTCCAGCTCCTCTGGTCTCCAGCATTTCTCTGTTCAATAGTACTTATCACCTTTTAGCATATTACATAACTTACTTTTTTACCATGATTATTGATTATTGCCTGTCTCCCCACCTCCTCCATTATGTACTGAAATGTTAATTCTAAGATGGAAGAGATCTTTGACAGTTTTGTTCACTGATGTATCCCAAATACCTAGATGCATAGCACCTGGTCAATTTACAGTGGTTTAATGAGTGAATGCATTAATTATATATAAGATGGAGATATTTATTCATTCCTGGGGGAGTAAGGTAAGGCAAGACTGGAAAGAATAGCCCACAGAACGAGCCTTAAAATTCTATTACATGGCTACTCTTTAGGTCTCATACATGCTCCAAACTGAAAAAAAATTATAGTAAAATTAATTGTAACTCCTAGCAGGCTTTCCTCTCATGATCATGTCTCCTTTTGGATTATCCTCATGTGCCAAGGGATTCAAAAGTTTTGTAACCACTAACCACATGTTGCTGACCATTAACCTGTAGCCAGGCTATTGTACAAAGGCCACAGCCCTAAAGGGGACATGTTTGACATGCTTCAGCAGTTTCTCAAATCTGATATGAAACTTTGCTGACAATGGGATGAGTTATTTTTCAGGAACCAGAGGGGATGAAGAGGCTGCCCGAGACCAAAACCCACTGTTAAGGAAAGAAATAACATCAGACCCTGCGGGCAGAACAGGAGACAAGATGTCTGGAGAATGGATACCAGAAACAGCCAGACCCCTCCCTATACTTCTCTCCTCCCTATATAACTGCCTCAAGATTTTGTGCTTGCTTAAGATGGTCTGTGGGACATGAGTCCGTCACCTTCTGATTTTGCTGGCTAATCAAATAAATCCCCCTCTCGGCCACTGACTCATCTTGCAGTTGATTGGCGTCAGGTTGTAGTGGGCAGAGCAAGCCCTTGCTTGGTTAGTTTTATAACCAATATCATTCTTTTTGTTCTCCCCATATCAATTCCCTGACTGATGGGAGCAAAGCTATGTTAAATTCAATAAGGCCCAAGATATAGAGGCAGATCATTGATTATGTTGTCCAAACTCTTCCCCTGCTATTTGAGCATCTCCTGAGACATACACATGCCCAAACTTAGAATATCCCCATATTGTGTGTCCATGATCAATTCCTCTTTGTCCACCTCTTTTAAATCCTGGGCACTAAGATACCTTTTTTCTGTTACCTTGAGTCTGTAATGTTATTTACCCTTCCTTTGGATAATAAAAATATCTAAAATTTATTGAATCTTTTCTAAATGTCAGGTATTTTTCCAAGTACTTTATATCATAAAAACACTAAGGTAAATACTATTATTATCCTCTTTTACAGATGAGAAACCCCAAGCATGCAAGTTTAAGGAATTGCCTGAAGTACCACAGCAAGTAAGGGTGATTGAGCCAAGACTCAAAACCAGGCAACTCTGTCTCACCCTCACATTCCACTTACTTTCTCCTTTCCTTTCTCCCAAAGCTAATTCTCTCCTCTTGTTCCCAGAAAAGTACTTGGTGACTATCACCTTGCTTAAGGCAGCTGGCAACTTTGCAGAGAAGCTGACATCTCATACCATCCTGAAATCGGGCTTCTGGCAGGGCGTAGAATGAAATGGTAGCGAGCTAGAATGCTCTTTCACTATAAGAGGATCAAGAATTTCCAAGTTACAGAGAAACTGTTACATGAACAATAGCTTTTATCTATAAATTGATACATATATACACATATTTTATCTAATTTAAAGTCCATTTATTCATTCAAGAAACGTTTGCCAAGTGTTTGGTCTATGCCAAACACTATTCTAGGCAATGATAGCAGTTCCATGAGATAGAAGACTAGGTATCTTCACTCTTATTTCACAAATGAGTTAACCAAGACTCAGAAAAATCACATGATTTGCCCGAGATCACACCAAGTCATTTTATGGCAAAGCAAGGACTAAACGAGGGCTCCTGACCCATAGTTAAATGTCCTATTATCCAGCCTTTCTGCAAACTATACCTATTTTTCACTAAAACTATTCAAGATAATTTGCTTTATTTGAGATAAAAGCTTACCCTTCTCTGGACTCTCTGCTACTGTTCTCTGTACTCTATTTATGGTTCTTCTATTTTTAAAAAAGAAATTCAGGAAAGAAAAACATAACTAGATTGCTCAGCTCTAGTTAGCAGAGACCACGCTCAGAAAGAAAACAAAAAGAAGTATAGCCTCCTAATGAAAATTAGAAGAGAGTGGAACAAGTGGAGTCTGAGAGATTCAAGTGCCTTTGGCACCTTCAGAAAGCAAGACTCGCTTGCTTTTTCTCCCAGCACAAAGATGATGTTGGCAGTGGCTTCCCAAGCAGCTTTCTCCTCTTCCTGCCAAAGCATCCATTTTGTTTTATTTCACAAACACTTGTGATATGCCAGGCACTGTTCTAAGTACTTTACAAATAGTAGCTTAAGAAATCACCAAACTGCTCAAGCATTATTTTGGGTACATCATCCTCTCAGAAATCTGCAATGCTTCCAATTGCCTCGCAAAGTGGAAACTCCTTATCAAGGGTCTCAAAAACAAGAACACACCAGAAACTTTTCTTCCAGGTATGAAATAAAAGTAGAAGGTCAATTCTCCTTCAATTTTACTTCAATATAAGGAGAAGATTCAGCACCTCTGTCAATTGAGTTGATATTCCTTCCACACCAGCTTTTTGTCTCTACTCTATGCAAGTAAACACTTTTTTTTTTTTAAAGATTTTATTATTTCCTTTTTCTCCCCAAAGCCCCCCGGTACATAGCTGTATATTCTTCGTTGTGGGTTCTTCTAGTTGTGGCATGTGGGACGCTGCCTCAGCGTGGTCTGATGAGCAGTGCCATGTCCGCGCCCAGGATTCGAACCAACGAAACACTGGGTCGCCTGCAGCGGAGCGCGCGAACCTAACCACTCAGCCACGGGGCCAGCCCCGAGTAAACACTCTTTTTAACCAAATTTCCTTCCTCTCATCTCAGTGCTTTCACATATGCTAATATTTCCTTAAACCCTTTTGACTCAGTAAATTTCAAAGATCCTTCTTATAAAATTATAATGGATCTGAGAAACCGGGCCTCTTCAAGTTCATCTAATCCAACTCTCTTAAAGGTAAGGAAACAAGGACCGAGGAAATTAAAATAATTTCCCACTAATTAATGGCAGAACTGGAATTGGACACTGATTTATAATCCTGGACCATGTTATTGAAGAGAAGAATGAGCACATCCTGATGAACAAATTGGAGGTGCTCAGATTTTATAGGACAATTTTTAATTTGGTCAAAATGGATTTATCGTTGAGTGAAAATCATTTTTTCTTTAAGATAACTTGTAATTTTAATTTTCTTTTTGGGAATTTCTACACTATATTGTGTAGTAGTATTGATTTATGC
The DNA here is from genome assembly GCF_021613505.1 of Equus quagga. Classification (NCBI taxonomy): domain Eukaryota; kingdom Metazoa; phylum Chordata; class Mammalia; order Perissodactyla; family Equidae; genus Equus; species Equus quagga. The sequence goes on from NC_060268.1 coordinate 50,060,143, forward strand.
TCTGTATTTCATATTGATCCAAAGGACACTGCCAAGGTCTGCTTTAATCTATAATTAAAGAAGAAAGTCTCCAAAGCCATTCCCTGAGAAGTTAATTCCCAGCACCTTACACGCTGCTCTTTCACTGTCAGATACCTTACAACAGTTTAAGGATGTATTTTACCCTTTTCGCCATTTCTGCTAAGAGAGAAAAATCATGTTTAAAATGTCTAGTCATTTTAAATAATGTTTCACATTTATATGCCCTCAGGTTTTGGTTAAGAATGCTGCTGGTTGACAGGAATAAGGCAAGTTCATTGTAAATCTTTCTCCTTTTTCTCTCTTCCATTAGTTAAGTGCTTTGTGGACTTTTTTTTATAAGAGCCAGTTTAAATTCAGTAATCGTGTCCCTTCCTGACACAAAGAGCAGCAGTGATTGTAAGCTAAGGAATGATTGAGCAGAAACATACAATCTGACCCTCCAGGAAATTCTGTCAAAGGAGCAACACTGCTCACATCCCTGGTCTATGAGTCAACTTCCAGATGCACAAGATTTCCCTCCAATTTAGTAATTCCATTACCCAACCTAAACTCCAATGGCTACTACAAGGCTGCCCCAACACCTTAACATTGTTCTCTTTGCTCCCTTTGAATGTGCCCCTTCTCAAATCCTCTTCCTTCTCCTTCTCATATTCTTCCTCACATAGTCTCTATACCTCCATCTCTGTCTCTTGTTCACTATGTCCCTTTCATTTCCCTCTCTCTCGTTCCCTCCCTTCTCTTTCTCATCACTTCTGTCTTAGAATCACAGGATCACAGAATTGGAACCGTAGGGGATCAGAATTTTCCACCCCAAAATGTGTCTCTCTGGCTTGATTATTTTTAACAAAAGACTCAAAAAGAAACTTTGACCTTCCCCCTGCAACTGTCTAAAAGAATTTAAGATAGAGGCCTGTTATAGGAAGGAGGTAATACCATCAGATAACTATAGTATAATATATACCGTGTGTGATAGACAGGGAGGAACCTAAGAAGGGCCTTTTAATCAAGGTCCTCTCCATCTCTCACTGTCTTTACAAGAAGCAGTCCATATTTATTTATCAAACATTTGCTTTGCTATCTCTCTGTAAATTGCCTTCCTCCCCTTTGAAGCCCCAAACCACTACCCCCAACACCCTCCTTTGTTCTTAGTTGAAGATGGTATTTAAGGTAGTGGCTTCCACCATTTTGGCAAGCTACTCACTTTTCCTGGTTTTCTCCCATGCATACATGTTATTAAATTTGTTTGATTTTCTCCTCTTATTCTGTCTCATGTCAGTTTAATTTGTAGACCAGCCAGAAGAACCCAGAGGGTAGAGGAATAGTTCTTCCTCCCCTACAGAACCTAACTTAAGCTCTGTCTGATCTTTGAATCTCCTCTATAACATTCCTTCCAAATGAGTGTCCAGCCTCAATGGTTAGAAATCCCTTCCCTTGTTCAAGCCAACCATGTCTTCCTGAATCGTTCACCTAAGGACCCAGTTCTCAGACTTCTGGGTCCACAGTGAACAAGTGTAAATCCCTCTCCACATGACCACCCTCAAAGTAAGGCACCCAGAATGTACACAAAACTTCGCCAATGTTGTGATATTGCAATTTATATTAAGAAATCTATAATGTGGTGTTCAGCCCCATTCCTGGCACAGACCTCCTAAAAGCTTTGGAATTTCCTGTGATGAGATTGACAAAGCTGTCTTTTGCTATGTTAATGAGGTGACTTTTGGAAAGCCCTTAGGTAAGCTAAGGATGGGCGCTGGTCCCCAGGGGAACCAACCAGGCAATAGAGAGTTGAAGCTTTCAGTACCTCCCCACAACCTTTGGGGAGGGGAGTGCGGTGAGGGGCTGGAGGTTGAATCAATTGCCAATGGCCAGTGATTTCATTAATCATGCCTATGTAATGAAGCCTCCATGAAAACCAGAAAGGACAGGGTTTGGAGAGCTTCCAGGATGGTGAACACACGGAGAGTGGCACATCCCTTCCCACATACCTTGCCTTATGTATCTCTTCCATCTGGCTGTTCCAGAGTTATATCCTTTTATAATAAACTGGTAATCTAGGAAGTAAAATGTTTCTCTGAGTTCTGTGAACTGCGCTCGCAAATTAATCAAACCGAAGGAGGGGGGTCATGGGAACCTCTGATTTATAGCCAGTTGATCTGAACTGGGGGAGAAAAGGAGAGCACTCTTGTAGGACTGAACACTTAATCTGTGGGATCTGATGCTATCTTCGGGCAGATAGTATCAGAACTGAGTCGAATTGTTGGATACCCAGCTGGTGTCCTGAGAATTGCTCGTTAGTGTGAGGAACCCTCCAGCAATGGAATTGGTGTCAGACCCTATTTAGATAGCAAAGCCAGTTTTGCTGTCTCACTATATGAAGGCTTCCAAGGTTTAATCTTAAACACTTTTGCTCCTCTGAACTCCCACGCCTACTGTCTGAGGCTTGTAATGTTGGACTTAATATGATTCACAAATCACCAGTCTTATCGTGTGTGATGGGCATATTACCACAGTGCAAACTCCTGGAGGGCACAGCCCATGATTTATTCTTCTTTATGTCAATAGCAAAGCCCGGTTCATGCAGGGAGCCTCTCCACAATACTTCCTGCCGTCGCATTAGCCAGTCGCAGGTATTGTCAGCTCAGGGTCTTATGCTCTGACTCCTGACATAAGACAACTCTTATGACATAAGACAAGCATATTCTAAAAAGGAACAAGGGTCTCTTGGCTCTGTATGTGGTCTACATCTGGGTAGGGAAAGCTGTTTTTGCCCAATTCTGGTCAATGAGGTTTATCGAAACCAGAAGTTCATATACCTGGCTGTGTGGCAAAATCAGCAGGGAGGGTTCTTAAAAATTCAGATTCTCTGGCCTCACCATGGACTTCCTAAATTAATCTCTCCAGGGTGGGAACTGGGATGTCGTATTTAAGGAACTCCCTCTATGTGATTCCCTTGCAACCTGTCTACTGACCAATATTTGGAAACTTCCAGATCATTTCGCCTTCAGTGCTAAACTCAGTACTGAAATATTTTTGAATCACTTCTTTATGGGAAATGACACTTCCCCAACATAGTGGTAATGATATTCCAGTGCGAGAGGTTTACAACAAGAGAGAAGAAAGCAGGATAGGACAGAGGCAGACAGAGAACCTAAAGAAGGCCTTGGTGTTATCACAGCAGGAGGCCAGAGGAGGACCAGGGGATGGTTTTTCTTCATCCTGATCCTGAAGTTATTCTGAAGACAGAAATGGAGGCAGCAGAGAGAGAAAAAGCGTGCCCAGGTCGTGTGGAGCAAATTCCACAGGAAGCACATGGTAAAGCAGAGAGTGAGATGAACTGTGTTCAAGTCTGTCCCACACATCCTGGGCCTGTCACCTTGGCCAGGTTCACTTTCTTATGAGAGGGAGTCTGAAAAGCACATAGAAGTCTCCGGATACATGTAAGTTCCCTCCCCCTTAGACAGAAGATGATGCTCCTTCCTCGAGACCCCAGGGAAGTGCAACCGTGCATTTCAGCATATACTGTATTGGAAATATTTTTAACGTAGCCAAACTTCAGAGGGTATCAAAACAGATCACAGCAAAACAAAATGTAACCAACAGCATACAGATTTCTTCACTTTTCTAAACTTAATATTACATTTAAACCTGATACGTAGAGATTAATACAGTTAAACCTCATAAGTCACTCTGAATCTTGACTTTGAGTCAGAGACTTTGCTGGCTGCCTTTCATCAGCTTCCAGCATTTCAGGCTGCCGGCTTGCCCCCGTTTCTGTGCAAGCTCAAGTTTAGTCCTTCCAAGGTGACCAAAGGAAGGGCATTCCCTTGCCCTCTTAGTGCTACCTTTCAACTAAAAGCTTAGTAAAAACAATAGCTAACTGCACTGTTTACCATACAAGACTATTGAGCAAGTACTTTATATATATTACCTCATTCTATCTTTATAAAAACCCTGTAAGTTAGATGCCATTATTTTCCCCATTTTGTAAATAAAGAAGCTGATGTTCAGAGGCATCAAGTGGTCAAAGCAGTGTAGCGAGATAAAGGTAGCACCAGGACTCAAAGCCAGCTCAGAAAACCAGGCTTTGTATCAAAGTGTTCTACTGTCTCTGTGGTCTTCTTCATTAGGTCAATAAAACTTTATTGATGCCTCTCACACACTGTTTTAAGCAAATTAAAAGATATAAAGAGAAATCAGTCATGGGTCTTCCCCTAAAAGAGCTTAAAATTTAGTGGGAACAATTTAATAATAATAATGATGACAATTATAGCAAACATATATAGCACTTATTTTGTGCCAGCCAATATTTTAAGAACTTTAAATACCAATATGTTAAACTAACTTAATCCTCCTAGCAAGCCTATGAGGTGTGTACCAATTTTAAAGATAAGCAAACTGAGGCACAGAAAGGCTAAGAAACTTTTACAAGGTGGCACAGCAGCAAGTAGCAGATTTGGGACTTGAACACAGATAGTTTAGCTGCACTGACCACACACTAAGCATACACATCAATGATCCAGGAAAAACATGATATGTGCTTAGAGAGGCACTAATAAAATTCTGCTGCAATTAAAGAAAGGAAGAGATTACTTCTGGCTGGGCAATGTGAAAATGGAGGAAGCCACTCTTGATCTGGACCTTGTAGGATGAACTAGGGACTTTTGTAGGCCAGGAAGGGCATTCTAGACAGAGACGTGAGCAATAGCACATAAGAGGAAAATCACAGAATGTAGATGGGGAGCATAAAAGATCCATTTGGCTGGAGCATCAAGCTGCAACCTGGCCAGAGGGGAATAGGTCAAAAGGGAGGTTAAGGTTAGAGCTCGTCTCCCTTTGTTTTGCCTTCTGGAAAAAATCAGAATGGGACTCCCCACTCAGCCAAAGAAGAATGAATATTCCTGTGCTAATCTCTATAAGAAAGGCAAGGAACATTCACTTCCCATCTCTTTATGTCTTTATTTCTTTAGCTGGAGTTTACCTTCATAAATGGGAGTATAACATAATTTAAGAGCACAGACACAGGAGCCAAATAGACTGGATCCAAATCTGGTTTCCACCACTTACTAGCTATGTGACACTGGTTAAGTCTCACTTCCTCCCTACATTCATTATTCTACCAAATGGGCGTGATGAAATGTTGTTTTAAGGACTCAAGGAGACAATATGTGTTAAAGCATACAGTTCCTTGCTTGGCACATAGTGCTCATTAAACATTAGATACTATTATTATTGTTTTTCTTGCTATTAATTTTGCCTTCTTCAGCTGATTTCTCTCACTCACAAGCTTAAGGGTCATCTGTATATATCTGAGCAATACTCAAAACATTTAACAACCTGTATGGCTTAGGCACCAGCCTGTCAGAATAGACACTGGTCATGATAACATATATGTATACTGGCTGAATATCAGCCCTGGCAATATGGAAATTTGTGAAAGTGACCATGGACCCTAAAACAGACTATTTTCACAAGCAAATTAAATTGAAATTTTAGACTGATGGTAAATAAGATGAAGTGTTAGTTTATTGAATAAATGCAAACTATACGGTGGGAGGTGGGGATATGAAAACATGATTATTTTAAAAACTCATATACCAGGGGTCCTTCATATAAATAACATCCATAGACACCACCAAAGGAAACAGCCAGTATAACTTATTTAGTTTTAAAGAAATATCTGAAAGGGTTCCATGGCAAAGACTATTTAAAACAACAACAAAATATACCATGGGTCCAGGCAGCAGAGAGAGAGGAATATTTTTTGGCAGACTAAAACCTATATTAGAGCAAAAAACTTTAGAAATAAACAGACTCTTCTTAAGGGAAAAATTTAACAATGGAGTTCCCCATAGACCATTATTATTTAGCACTTTTATAAAAGATCTGAAAAGGCAATATATAATACTATAGCCAAATTTTGAGAAGATATTAAGTTCTTCCTGGTAGTGAAATGCCCAGCCAGCAGGAATAAATCATGTAAGGAAGATGAAAATTAGAAAGTGAAATTCAATGTGGACCAGTATTAAAGACATTGTTTAAAGAAAGTGAACTCATGTATATCTATAGGATGATGAACTCTTGAGTTGCAGTTAGATAGGAAAGAAATTCAAGATCCATTATAGGCTAAAAATATTACTTAGAGAGCAGCTCATTATACTAATCTTGACAAAATGGCTAAGAAAAGAAAACACTAGAAAGATCTTTAAAATAATAGATAAAATATTATACTAACATTACATAAAAATCTACCATTTGAATCCAGAATAGTGTGAGCCAATGGGGAAAGGATAGTCTCTTTAATAAATTGTGCTTGGAAAACTGAATATCCACATGCCAAAAAAATGAAATTGGACCCTTATCTTACATTGTATAAAACATTAACTCAAAATGGGTTAAAGACATATGCAAGACCTAAACCGTAAAACTCCTAGAAGAAAACAGGAAAAAAGCTCCTTGACATTGGTCTTGACAACGGTTTTTTGGATAAGGCTCCAAAAGCACAGGCAACAAAATAAAAAGTAAACAAGTGGGCTACGTCAACTAAAAAGCAACTACAAAAGTACAATAAAAAGCAAGCAGGGGCCAGCCCCATGGCTGAGTGGTTAAGTTAACACGCTCTGCTTCAGTGACCCAGGGTTTTGCTGGTTCGGATCCTGAGAGCAGACCTAGCACCACTCATCAAGCCATGCTGAAGCAGTGTCCCACATAGCACAACTGGAAGGACCTACAACTAGAATATACAACTATGTACTGGGGGGCTTTGGGGAGAAGAAGGAAAAAAAATATTGGCAATAGATGTTAGCTCAGGTGCCAGTAAAAACTATAGCAAACAATTAACAAAATGAAAAAGCAACCTCTGGAAGAGGGGGAAATATTTGCAAACCACACATCTGATAAAGGATTCATATTCAAAGTATACAAGGAACTCATACAACTCAGTAGTAAAATAAATAAATAAATAATAACATGATTACAAAATGGGCAAATGACCTGAACAGACGTTTTTCTAAAGAAATACAAATGGCCAACAGGTATATGAAAAGACAAATACCGTGTGATCTTATATATAGGCTGAATCCGAAAACACCATTCTACTCTCTTTTTCTATTAGTTCAGTGTTTTCAGATTCCACTAAATCTGAATATGACTCAGTATGTATGAGAGCACGCAGTGTTTATCTTTCTCTGTCTCGCTTATTTCACTTAGCATAATGCTCTCAGGGTCCACCCATGTTGTCGTAAGTGGTGGGATTTCCTTCTTTTTTTTTAAGACTGAATAATATTCCATTGTGAAAAATATATATTTATTTTCCTTATCCATTCATCCATCAAGGGACATTTAGGGGTTTTCATGTCTTGACTGTTATGAATAATGCTACAATGAACATGGGAACACAAATATCTCTTTGATAGAGTGATTTCACCTCCTTCAGAGATATACCCAGAAGTGGAATTGCTGGATCATACGGTAGTTCCATTCTTAATTTCTTGAGGAACCTCCATACTGTTTTCCATGGTGGCTGCACCAATTACATTCCCAGCAGCAGTGCACCAGGATCCCTTTTCTCCACATCCTCACCTGCATTTGTTATTTCTTGTTCTTTTTATAACAGCCCTTCTAACAGGTGTGAGGTGATATCTCATTACAGTTTTGATTTGCGTTTTCCTGATGATTAGTGATGTTGAGCACCTTTTCAAGTACTTGTTGGCCATATGTATGTGTTCTTTGGAAAAAATGTCTATTCAAGTCCTCTGCCCATTTTCTAACTGGATTGTTTGGGTTTTGTTGCCATTGAGTTGGATGAGTTTCTTATACATTTTGGATATTAACCGCTTATCAGATATAAATAAGGTTTGCAAATATTTTCTCCAATTCTGTAGATTACCTTTTCATTTTGTTGATTATTTCTTTTGCTGTACGTAAGCTTTTTAGTTTAATGTAGTCCCATTTATTAATTTTGCTTATATTGCCTGTGCTTTTGATGTCATATCCAAAAAAAATCACCACAAGACTGATGTCAAGGAGCTTTTTCCCCATGTTTTCTTCTTGGAGTTTTATGATTTCAAGTCTTATGTTTAACTCCTTAATACATTTCAGATTCATTTTTATGAGTAGAGTAAAATAGGGATCTTATTTCACTTTTTTGCATGTGGATATCCAGTTTTCCCAACATCCTTTCTTGAAGAGACTATCCTTTCTCCCTTGAGTATTCTTGGCTCCCTTGTCTAGTGTTAACTTACCATATATGTGTGCATTTACTTCTGCATTTTTTATTCTGTTCCATTGTTCTACGTGTCTATTTTTATGTCAGTATCATACTTTTTGATTACTATAGCTTTATAATATACTTTGAAATCAGGAAGTGTGATGCCTCCTGTTTGTTCTTTCTGAAGATTGCTTTGATTATTCTGGGTCAATAGTGGTTCCATACAAATTTTAGCATTGTTTTTTCTATTTCTGTTAAAAATGCCATTGGAATTTTGATAGGGATTGCAGTGAATCTATAGATGGCTTTGGGTAGCATGAACATTTTCTTTTCATGTGGAAGATTGACCCTGACCTACCATCTGTTGCCAATCTTCCTCTTTTTGCTTGAGAAAGTTTGTCCCTGAGCTAACATCTGTGCCATTATTCCTTTATTTTGTGTGTGGGATGCCACCACAACATGGCTTGATGAGCAGTGTGTTGATTTGCAACCAGGATCCAAACCTGCAAACTCCAGGGCACCGAAGCAGAATGTGTGGAGTTAAACACTATGCCAGCAGACCAGCCCCAGTATAAACAATTTAACAATATTAATTCTGCTGATACATGAACACGGGATATCTTTCCATTTATTTGTGTCTTGTCCAATTTCATTCCCTAATGTCTCATAGTTTTCAGTGTATGAATCTTTCATTTCCTTGGTTGAATTCATTCCTCAGTGTTTTGTTGTTTTTGATGCTATAGTAAATAAATTGTTCTCTTTATTTCTTTTTCGGATAGTTCATTGCTAGTGTACAGATATGCAACTGAATTTTGTATGTTGATTTTGTACCCTGAACTTTTACTGAATTCATTTATTAGGTCTAACATTTTTTGGTGGAGTCTTTAGAATTGTCTGTGTACAAGATCACTAACATATAAATTTTAGAATAAGCTGTTTATGTTCTCTAAAATTCTGCTAAAATTTTAACTTAGAATTGAATTTAATTTGTATGTTCATTTATGGAAAATGACAAATTTACCATATTAAGATATTCAACCGTGAATATGGTGTTTTCCCAATTATTCATATCTTCTGATACTCTTTATCAGAGTTGAAACATAGGATTTAAAAGGCATCACATAAGTTACCAACAAAAGTTTTACTTTAAGAATCTATTCCTCTAAAGTGCTTTTTATATGTCTGATAAACTAAAAAACGCATTGTCTCCAAGAGTTGTAATGTCTGGAACTATAAATAACTTAAGATAATCAGTCCCTAGTCAGTTGAGAGAAACTGAGAGTATGGCAGAGTATGTGCTCTTCGAGACTAATGTTACAAAGGAAAATCTCACTGTCTGATATTATACCCTCTGTCCTATTATTGTCAGGCAGAATTATGGGGTTCATATATCAGAATTCTGTGGTCTGATTCAGACAGGAAAATATTATACAAATGGGAGACTGTTCTAAGAACTTGGTCATTCAAACTGTATTCACCTGCAAAAAGCAGGCATGTATAACTCTGGAAATAGAGCTGCAAGAGAACACGCTTCCCACAAAGAAAAAATAAATGTTGCCCACTGATGGAGAGAAGGAGAAAATGGGCATTAAAAATGAGAGCCTCTCTCTGCCAAAAATCTTTTCACTCTGTGGCTACTGTAGGGGAAAGAGAATTAACTTTTTAAAATATTGTTCAGAATCCCAGAACTTATCCATATTCATTGTATTATCGGGAGGTGGGAAAAGATACATTCTTCCCTCCTTTATTGTCCCAACCCACTCCTAGTCCCAGTGTCATAAACCATGCATAATACTTCCTCTGAAGTTTCCTGACGGTCATTTACAACAGTGGAGGACATTTCCACTGTGTCCTGAACCCATCATATACTTTCACACCTTTGGTTAAGTTCTTCTTTCTGTTTGGAAAATCTTCCCCTCCTACTCTATCTGCTATCAATAAGGTGAACTCGTATTTACTCGTCAAGGTCAGCTCAAGTATTATCTACTTTCTGTATCTTCTCTCTCTTACTGCCACCTGTTCCGTTGTTTCTGATTTCTTACTTTTTCCAGACTTGTTAGCATTTGGCCACATTTTTGTAAACTTTGGAAGAGAGAATTTTGGCCAACCAAGCTTTATTGACTGATGTAAGTCATTGCCAATTGGAATGAAATTTGCCTTAGCTTATGTAGTTCCTTTATGAAAGGAACCTTGTAGATCTTATCCTCACAGGCAGCATTAATTGATCCTTCATTTGTGTTCCCACAGTACTTTATATATTTCTCCATTATTATACATTTCCCATTTATCTCAATAAATTTTAGTTTATTGTTTAAACTAGTTAATATATATAAAGTTCTTAAAATGGTACTGGAGGGTCCAGCCCCATGGCCTAGTGGTTAATGTCAGTGCACTCCACTTTGATGGCCCGAGTTCCGTTCCCATGTGCGGACCTACACCACTCATCAGCAGGCATGCTGCAATGGTGACCCACATATAAAATAGAGGAAGATTGGCACAGATGTTAACTCAGGGTGAATCTTCCTCAAGCAAAAAAGAGGAAGATTCACAACAGATGTTAGCTCAGGGCCAATCTTACTCACCAAAAAAAAAAAAAGTGCTGGGCACATGGTAATCATTATATAAGCATTGGCTACTGTTATAGTTAGTATTGTTAATGTTATCATTACTGTTTGTGTATATCTCTCCTCTATCAGCACTTGGCATTTCTCAAGAGCAAGGACAAAGTGTCATTTATTTTCATTTCCCCAGTGCCCAGCACAGGATGTAACACACAATATGAATTAAAAAAAAAAAAGTGTTCATTAAATTAAGTTCCCTGAGGACCGTGGGAACTGCCATGTCTGAAGTTGGGATGTGATGCTATTCTGACCTTTCCAAGCTTATTCATCTTGAAGTAAACTTCAGCTGCTCTGCCCCTCAACTGCTGTAGTCAGTTAGGTGCTCTAGCCATTGCTAGTGAAATCACCCAGAATAATTGAGGTATGCCCAATCTATGATGTACAAAGAAAGCACGCCACACACCCTCTCAGAACTCATCTTCAATGGGGAAAGAAATAATTTATTTTCTTTTGGTTCACTGCCAGCATGTCTGAACAATCTTTGCCACTGAACTGCAGTAGAGTTTGGTGACTTTATTTCCAGCAGGCAAATAGTTGGCTATTCATGGTTACTTCACTTTTTTCCAAAATCAACTGTGCTTGAAGCAAGGGGAGATGAATCACATACACCAAACCAATATCCACAATGACTATTTTTAATTTGGGAGAAATTAAACCTCTCTACCCGTACCCATCATTTTTATGACCTATGATGTTAATATATCATGCTTTCAACTAAGTCAATTTTCCACTGACATGAATGTATTGCCCTTCTTTCTCAATTTAATTCTGTAGAACTAGTCTCGATAAGTTATTCTGAAAGAAAAAAATATGTTTTAGATATTTCTTTTCTAGAGATCCAAATCATATTTAGATACATACAAACCAAAAATGTAGTCTTACACCTACACAAAGGGCAAAAAGAGCATGTCTTGACATTTGTCAATGAAGTTACATATATTTATCCACCCTAAGAAGAATCTGGGTTATTCCTTGAGTGTGTGTGTGGTGGGAGGAGGGGATCTATGGAGTGGTCCAGGGCAGCAAAGTCATGTCATCTCTATCTGCTTTAAGTTCAGAAACAGGCACTTGTCCACCCCACAGGGCTCCCTATTACCTACTCAGGGAGCATGTCTAGGTACTGGCATCCCTTGGTTTCAACCCTACATATTTCCCAGCAAACCACCTACTCACCAGCTGAATGCCAGGAAAGCCTAGGACATGGGAGGAGAGGGAGTCTTGATCCTTTCAGTCCTAGCTCTTCTTCCAATGCAGTGACCATACTGTTCCCAATGAGAACTTCCTTAGCCCATGGCCCTGCTTGTGGGATTTCATCTTTCTAGAGAAGGAAGCCATTCAGAAAATTTACATGATCATTTCAACCTATTCCAGACTCTCTTATTGCTCAAGAAATTATTGAAATCTGCAAAGAAACAGCCCAACATTTAGACATCAGAAATTATTCAGAGTCAAGTGGCGGAAGCTATCTCTGAGGGTATGTTGAACTGATTCTATTCAGGATCAAGATTTCTCTGGGGCAGGTAGTGTTCGCCAGCCTTCTTGGCTTCCTTCTCCACTGCCAATATCACCCTGTTCATTAAAGTCAAACTGAATCTGCACAGATATATATATATATGTAAACAAAGTATTTTTTACTAACTAGGTTGAAGCCTTTATATTAGATTTGAGCCTTATGTTTATAGGGTGAAGTTGTAAAATTGATGCAAGTCTCTATAAGACCCTGGCCAAGGGCTAACAAGCAGAAGCAAATGGACTTTCAGAGACAAGGCGTAAGCAGAACAGCCTGGGGGCTTAGGAGACAGTGTGGGAGGTGACCATTCACTTGACCTCTGGAAAGAACTTTGCAACATTCTGGTGCCCTAAGCACTGGTACTTTGGGGGACTTAAGGAGACAACACACTGGGAGTGGACAATGGCATGTCCCCACTGGGCACTTGTAGCATAGAGAGTGGCAAGTCTTCCTCAAGCAGCTTTGCGTGTGTGGTCAGTAGAGGGGACTGGAGTAAATACCGGTGGTCAAAGCAATCCCATTTACAATAGTATCAAAAATAAATAAATACATAGCAATAACCTAACAAATGAGGTGAAAGAGTTGTAAACAGAACACTATAAAATATTGCTAAAAGAAATTAAAGAAGACACAAATAAATGGAAAGACATCCTGCATTCACAGATTGGAAGATGTAATATTGTGAAGGTATCCATACTACCCTAAGCAATCTACAGCTTCAGCGGAATCTCTATCAAAACCCCAACGCCATTTTTGCAGAAATAGAAAACTTAAATTCACATGGAATCTCAAGGGACCCTAAATAACCAAAACAATTTTGAAAAAGAAGAACAAAATTAGAGATTCACACTTCCTCATTGCAGAATATTTTACAAAGCTAAAGTAATCAAGACATAGTAGCATAAAGGCAGACAAATAGACCAATGGAATAGAATAGAGAGACCCAAAATAAACCCTTGCTTACATGGTCAAATGATCTTCAATAGGATGCCAAGATTATTCAATGGGGAAAGGATAGCCTTTCAACAAGTGGTATTGGGAAAACTGGACATCCACATACGAAAACAATGAAGCTGGACCCATGTTTTATACCATATACCAAAATTAACTCAAATGGATTAAAGACCTAAAATTCAAGACTTAAAACTGTAAAACTTCCAGAATAAAACATAAGGGGAAAGTTTCATGACGTTGGACTTGACAGCGATTTCTTGTATATAGCATCGGAAGCACAGGCAACAAAAGCAAAAACAGACAAATGGGAATATATAAAATTTTAAAACTTTGTGCACCAAAGAACACAGTCAACAGCGTGAAAAGACAACCTAGGAAATGGGAGTAAACATTTGCAAATCATATATCTGATAAGGAGTTAATATCCAGAATATTCAAAGAACTCTTACAACTCAACAAACAAAAAATCAAATAATCCTATTTTTAAATGGGCAAAAGACTTGAACAGATATTTCTCTAAAGATGGTATACAAATGGCCAACAAGCATGTTAAAAGATGCTCAACATCATTAATCATAAGGGAAATGCAAATCAAAATCCCAATTAGATATCACCTCATACCTGTCAGGATGGCTATTATCAAAAAAAACCACAAAAAACAGAAAATAATAAGTACTGGTGAGGATATGGAGAAATTGGAACCCTTGTGCACTGTTGCTGGAATTATAAAATGTGCGACCACTATGAAAAACAGTACAGAACTTCATCAAAATATTAAAAATAGGACTATTATATGATCCAACAATCCCACTTCTGGATGTATATCCAAAAGAATTAAAAGCAGGGTCTCAAATAGATATTTGCAAACCCATATTCATAGCAACACTTCACAATAGTTAAGAGGTGGAAACACCGTCCACTGATGGATAAATAAAGTGTGGTCTATACATAACTGGAATATTATTCAACACTATAAAAAGAAGGAAATCCTGTCACATATTACAACATGGATGAACCTTGAAGACATTATGCTAAGAAAAACAAGCCAGTCACAGAAAGACAAATATTGTATGATTCCATTTATATGAAGTATATAAAGTAGTCAAATTCATAGAAACAGAAAACAGAATGGTGCTTATCAGGAGATTGGGAAGGGAGAAAAAGAAATTCTTGTTCAGTGGGTATAGAGTTTCAGATTTTCAAGATGAAAAGGTTCTGGAGATCTGTTTCACAACAATATGAATATACTTAACATTACTGAACTTTATATTAAAAATGGTTATGATGGTAAACTTTATGTTATGTGTTTTTTACCACAACAACAAAAAAAACTAAAAATATATACTGGTAGTCACCACATTCGATGAACTAATTTGTACGTACATGTGAGACTTTACTTGGTTCATAGTAATATCTGTGGGAATACTTTAAGGGGCTAAGTTAATGTCAGGAAAGCTTTCAAAAATCATTTTGATTTGGGAACTTATATAAATGATGTTTATATTAATTGTAAATAGTTATAAATTATATTATACATTATATAATATGTAGTGTGCATATACAATACAAATATAAACTATGAGCCCATTTTGTCATCAATGATAAGACCAGGAGACATTTAGTTTACACATAAATTTTTGGCACCCCATAGTAGTTTTTACCCATAAAGGTGACAGAAGACACACTTTTCCACACTTTGCAAGTATCTTCAGAGATTTGGCAAGCTCTAAACATTGCAAAAGTGTCCCCAAATATTTATATTATCATTTGCATTATAGCCCTGTATTACATAATGTAGTCATTTGAGATATATACATATATATATATATATGTCATAACTTCTTAACACTAAGGGAGCAACTCATGGTTTCAGAGTAGATATTAAATTATTCCTGATTGTAATTAATAATGCGATGAACCCAAAAAAGAGATGATAATGCATGAACTAGACTTGAAATGTTGTCTTGGGGATTCTTTGGCACTAAAAGCAGATCTATCCTATCTCAATCCATCACAGCTGAGGGATTATATGTCATGGGACTGTTAGCAAGACCTAAATAATTCAAAAAGACAAGTCTCTTGGGATATAAGGGAAGAATTAAGTTGAACTTTATTTTAAAGCAAGTCATAAAATCTGCTTTTGAATCTGCCAAGGTGGATGACAAATCCACTTAAAACTTAACAGTCAATCCAGTAGTTTTTATAGCTAACAAGCTGATATAACCCCCACTGCCAACCCTGCCAAAAAACAAAATCTTAACTTTTTACTGTTGAGATGAAAGATGTGTTAGAATGAGAGAATTAGAATCTGGGAGAAGTGACGTCAGTATCATGGTGGAGTGAGATGCTCCCTTTGTCTCTCTCCTTCAATCTACAATGAGTAAAACATTTATAATTCCACAAAGGTTCCTTTGCCTAACACACCAGGATGCCAAAGAGATCCACACATCAGTACATACAAAGGTAGGTGGATAGGAGAACACAGAGGAAGTGAACCAAAGGAACAGTGAAGGTAGTGTCCATGATCCTGGCCTCTGGCCATGGCAGCTAAGGCAGCTGTGCACAGCCCCAGAGAACATGATAGCAGCAGCAGAGGCATACACATAACTCTAGCCTCCCAGGCACAGTGGTATCTGCAGCCACAGGGAACAGGGCAACAGATGAGGTGGAGTCTTGCGATCCTGACCCCCTGACTGCAGCTCAGAGCCTGGTAGCAGCAGGGGAAGTGTGCACAAGATTTCAACCTCCCAACCGCAGCAGCACCTGCAGCCACAGGAAACCAGGCAACAGTGAAGGCAGTGCCTGCAATCCCGACCCACTGGCTATGACTCAGCACCAAGAAGCACCAGTAAAAGAAAGCACATGACACTGACCTCCCAACCACAGTGGTGCCTGCAGCCACAGGGAATCAAGCAACAGCAGAGGCAGTGCCCTGAGAACCCAGCTCCCTCCCCACCTCCCCTCCTCCCACAACTGCAGTGGTGCTTGCAACCCAGGTGACAACAGATAAGGCAGAGGCACCCACCCTCCCTGTGATGCCCCTGGCAGCAAAGCCAGCAACCAAAGCAACACTGACAACAGCAAGGCTTCAATGACCACTGGAGGTGCAAGCAGTGATGATGAGGGCACTGACAACACCCCTAGTAGAGGCAGTAGAGGAAGGAAAGTGCCCATCCTCAAATATAGCCAAAGACAGCTCAGGTAAGAGAAACCAAAAACTGGTGCTATGGTGCCACATACTGAAAAACAAATGAAAGGCCTCTAATCACCAACTGCTTGAATAATTAGAAAGCAAACAAAGCTATACCTAAATAAGAAAAGTATTCACTATAACAAATGCACTGACAGAGAAATAACTCATCAAGCACCACAGCAAACCATGGTAACATGGCAACGCAAAAAGAAAATAACCATTCTCCAGAAACCAAACTTAAAATCATGAAATATTGTGATCTAACCAATAAAGAAATCAAAATGGATGTCACAAAGAAACTCAAGAAGCTGCAAGAAAACTCAAAAAGGCAGTTCAATGAGCTCAGGAATAAAATTAATGAATGCAAGAATACTTTACCAAGGAGATTGAAACTCTAAAAAAGAACCAAACAGAAATTCTGGAGCTTAGGAATTCATTTCCAAATAGAAATTCTGGAGCTGAAGAATTCAGTAAATGACATGAAGAATGCATTAGAAAGCATAGGAAATAGAGCAGACCATATGGAAGAGAGAAGTAGCAAGCTCAAAGATAAAAATCTAAAAATGACTCAGATAAAAGAGGAGAGAGAACTACTATTTTTAAAAAATGTAGAAATTCTATAAGATCTAACTCCATTAGAAAGGGTAACATAAAGATAACGGGTATCCTAGAAGCAGGAGAGAGAGAGAGAGAGAAGAGCAAAGAGCTTATTTAAAGAAATAGTAGTTGAAAACTGCCCAAACCAGGAGAAGGAATTGGATATACAAATCCATGAAGCTAATAGAACACCTAATTATCTCAATGCAAAAAGACCTCCTCCAAGACACATTATAATAAAATTGTCAAAAGTGAATGACAAAGAAAGGGGGGGGGGTGGACCCCAATAACATATAAGTAAACTTCCATTCAGCTATAGGCAAATTTCTCAGCAGAAAACCTACAGGCCTCATGTGAGTGGAATGATATATTCAAAATATTGAAAGATAAGAACTGTCAGTCAAGAATACTCTATCCAGAAAAGTTATTCTTCAAGTATAAAGGAGAAATAAAGGCTTGCCCAGACAAACAAAAGCTGAGAGTTCATCACCACTAGACCTGCCTTACAGGAAATATTGAAGGAGCTCTCCCACCTGAAATGAAAAGGCAAAGGTACACAAAACTTTGAGTAAAGTGAGAAATTGACAGAGAGAATCAGAAAATTGCCACTCTATATCGGAATAGGTTGATAAACAATTATAACATAAAAGTCAAAGGAAAAAGAAATAATAAAAATAACTATAACCACGTTGATTAGGTAATGAACTCACAACATTAAACAGGATAATTTGTGACAACAAAAACAAAAAAGAGGGAGAGGAAAAGAATAGAACCTGTATAAACAAGTGGTGAAAAGATGCTGTCAGTATACAGAGGATTATCTATGAGACCTTTTATACAAACTTCATGGTAATTGTAAAACAAAAATTCAGAGCAGAGGTAAGAAACATAAAAATAGAGGAAACTGAGAATCACATCATAGAAAACCACCAAACTTAAATGGCAGACAGAAACACAAGGAAAAAGAAACAATGGAAATATAGAGCAACTAGAAAACAAAAGATAAAAGGCAATACTAAGTCCTCACGTATCAGTAATCGCCCTAAATGTAAATGAATTTAATTCACCAATCAAAAGACACAGAGTCATTGGATGGATTATAAAATAAAAAGCAAATATATGCTGCCTCCAGGAGACACATCTCAGCTCTAAAGACAAACATAGCCTTAAAGTGAAGGAATGGAAGTTGATACTGCAACAAAACAGCAACAAAAAGAGAGTGTAGCCATACTTATATCAGACAAAATAGACTTCAAGCCAAAATATATGGAGACAAGAGACAAAGATGGAAATTATATAATGATAAAGGACACAATCCATCAAGAAGACATAACATTTATT